>NW_027363136.1:1640000-1858289 GCF_046119375.1 Phyllobates terribilis | reverse complement strand
ATTCTGTTAAACTGTTGCTTATGGCGGTCTCTGTGAGCTTCTCAGCGACATTCAGCCAGCCAGGTATCCTGCCTGCAGTAGATGGAATGTGGCAATGGAACGCTGGCTGCGCGTGTCATAATAGGCTCTGAGCCTTTATATACCTGTGCACAGCAGCAGCCACCTTCAGTCTGCTGCTGGACAGCCAGCAGCAGCAGCAGCAGGAGAGGTATGTAATCAGGAGCCCTCCTGCTAAGGGTAGACAGCTGCTCGTTCCACCCCACCCCCGCCTTAATTGGTTCTCCTCCCTTCCATCGGTGTTGAGGCGGGTGGGAACAGTAGGGGGTGAAGGTGCTGTGTTTAAAGAGGTGGAGTTATGCAGATCTAAAACGCGTGGATGCAGCAGCAGCAAGCCGAAAAGTGCAGGCATGTAAGGGATCTAGAGGTTGACAACATGTCTTCTTAACGGGAGTCCAGGAGCTCATCTCCACAAATGGACTTTTCAGGATCCTTGGGTGGCTCCGTAGTTTGAAACCAATTCTGGTTATCGCTTCTCGGCCTTTTGGCTAAGATCAAGTGTAGTATCTGTTCTTATCAGTTTAATATCTGATACGTCCCCTATCTGGGGACCATATATTAAATGGATTTTTAGAACAGGGAGATGGAAAAAGAGCTTGCTCTGTCCACTCCACGCATTGACCTGGTATTGCAGTATCTCCAGGACCGGTGCACCCCTTCTTTAATGCAGTTTCTAAAATCAGAAAGAATTGAATTCAATGTTTTTTGTTCATTTTGCTTGTTTGTCGGATTTTGGGATGGACTCTTTGGCTTTGCTTTTCTTCTCCTCATTGGATTTTTCATGTTCAAAGTTGCAGAAGCCAGATTACAAGCTCATTTTGGTTCAACTTCAGCAACTGTGCATTGCATTGCCATGTAATGTGATGCATGCTATCTTTCTAGCTCTCCCTTTTACTTCCTTTTGGATAAACAGACATATTGAGGCAAGCATTTTGGAGCTTTCACCTAAATAACTACAGGTGGTGAGATAAGCTGCACAATATAATGACCTTTCAGTATATTGTTGCACACACACCATCTATTTAGCAAATGCCCTTGTTATCAACAGCAGCCTTTTAAACTCCCCTGAGCTAACAGGTATGTGCGCTGGTTACTCTGCTGCGCTTAAAATTTCTTTTTTGGTTTGCTACAATGCCTTTTCTGAAACGTTGTCTCCTTCTGCTGGAACACTGACTTCTTTCATTTAATGCCTGCAGACTATAGAAAGAGAACCCAACCCAAAAAGTTTGGTTGATTAGTCTGTGGCATTCTGTTAAACTGTTGCTTATGGCGGTCTCTGTGAGCTTCTCAGCGACATTCAGCCAGCCAGGTATCCTGCCTGCAGTAGATGGAATGTGGCAATGGAACGCTGGCTGCGCGTGTCATAATAGGCTCTGAGCCTTATATACCTGTGCACAGCAGCAGCCACCTTCAGTCTGCTGCTGGACAGCCAGCAGCAGCAGCAGCAGGAGAGGTATGTAATCAGGAGCCCTCCTGCTAAGGGTAGACAGCTGCTCGTTCCACCCCACCCCCCGCCTTAATTGGTTCTCCTCCCTTCCAACGGTGTTGAGGCGGGTGGGAACAGCAGGGGTGAAGGTGCTGTGTTTAAAGAGGTGGAGTTATGCAGATCTAAAACGCGTGGATTGCAGCAGCAGCAAGCCGAAAAGTGCAGGCATGTAAGGGATCTAGAGGTTGACAACATGTCTTCTTAACGGGAGTCCAGGAGCTCATCTCCACAAATGGACTTTTCAGGATCCTTGGGTGGCTCCGTAGTTTGAAACCAATTCTGGTTATCGCTTCTCGGCCTTTTGGCTAAGATCAAGTGTAGTATCTGTTCTTATCAGTTTAATATCTGATACGTCCCCTAATCTGTGGACCATATATTAAATGGATTTTTAGAACAGGGAGATGGAAAAAGAGCTTGCTCTGTCCACTCCACGCATTGACCTGGTATTGCAGTATCTCCAGGACCGGTGCACCCCTTCTTTAATGCAGTTTCTAAAATCAGAAAGAATTGAATTCAATGTTTTTTGTTCATTTTGCTTGTTTGTCGGATTTTGGGATGGACTCTTTGGCTTTGCTTTTCTTCTCCTCATTGGATTTTTCATGTTCAAAGTTGCAGAAGCCAGATTACAAGCTCATTTTGGTTCAACTTCAGCAACTGTGCATTGCATTGCCATGTAATGTGATGCAATGCTATCTTTCTAGCTCTCCCTTTTACTTCCTTTTGGATAAACAGACATATTAGGCAAGCATTTTGGAGCTTTCACCTAAATAACTACAGGTGGTGAGATAAGCTGCACAATATAATTGACCTTTCAGTATATTGTTGCACACACACCATCTATTTAGCAAATGCCCTTGTTTATCAACAGCAGCCTTTTAAACTCACCTGAGCTAACAGGTATGTGCGCTGGTTACTCTGCTGCGCTTAAATTTCTTTTTTGGTTTGCTACAATGCCTTTCTGAACGTTGTCTCCTTCTGCTGGAACACTGACTTCTTTCATTTAATGCCTGCAGACTATAAAAGAGAACCCAACCCAAAAAGTTTGGTTGATTAGTCTGTGGCATTCTGTTAAACTGTTGCTTATGGCGGTCTCTGTGAGCTTCTCAGCGACATTCAGCCAGCCAGGTATCCTGCCTGCAGTAGATGGAATGTGGCAATGGAACGCTGGCTGCGCATGTCATAATAGGCTCTGAGCCTTTATATACCTGTGCACAGCAGCAGCCACCTTCAGTCTGTTGCTGGACAGCCAGCAGCAGCAGCAGCAGGAGAGGTATGTAATCAGGAGCCCTCCTGCTAAGGGTAGACAGCTGCTCGTTCCACCCCACCCCCCGCCTTAATTGGTTCTCCTCCTTCCAACGGTGTTGAGGCGGGTGGGAACAGCAGGGGGTGAAGGTGCTGTGTTTAAAGAGGTGGAGTTATGCAGATCTAAAACGCGTGGATTGCAGCAGCAGCAAGCCGAAAAGTGCAGGCATGTAAAGGGATCTAGAGGTTGACAACATGTCTTCTTAACGGGAGTCCAGGAGCTCATCTCCACAAATGGACTTTTCAGGATCCTTGGGTGGCTCCGTAGTTTGAACCAATTCTGGTTATCGCTTCTCGGCCTTTTGGCTAAGATCAAGTGTAGTATCTGTTCTTATCAGTTTAATATCTGATACGTCCCCTATCTGGGACCATATATTAAATGGATTTTTAGAACAGGGAGATGGAAAAAGAGCTTGCTCTGTCCACTCCACGCATTGACCTGGTATTGCAGTATCTCCAGGACCGGTGCACCCCTTCTTTAATGCAGTTTCTAAAATCAGAAAGAATTGAATTCAATGTTTTTGTTCATTTTGCTTGTTTGTCGGATTTTGGGATGGACTCTTTGGCTTTGCTTTTCTTCTCCTCATGGATTTTTCATGTTCAAAGTTGCAGAAGCCAGATTACAAGCTCATTTTGGTTCAACTTCAGCAACTGTGCATTGCATTGCCATGTAATGTGATGCAATGCTATCTTTCTAGCTCTCCCTTTTACTTCCTTTGGATAAACAGACATATTAGGCAAGCATTTTGGAGCTTTCACCTAAATAACTACAGGTGGTGAGATAAGCTGCACAATATAATTGACCTTTCAGTATATTGTTGCACACACACCATCTATTTAGCAAATGCCCTTGTTATCAACAGCAGCCTTTTAAACTCACCTGAGCTAACAGTATGTGCGCTGGTTACTCTGCTGCGCTTAAAAATTTTCTTTTTTGGTTTGCTACAATGCCTTTTCTGAAATGTTGTCTCCTTCTGCTGGAACACTGACTTCTTTCATTTAATGCCTGCAGACTATAAAGAGAACCCAACCCAAAAAGTTTGGGTTGATTAGTCTGTGGCATTCTGTTAAACTGTTGCTTATGGCGGTCTCTGTGAGGCTTCTCAGCGACATTCAGCCAGCCAGGTATCCTGCCTGCAGTAGATGGAATGTGGCAATGGAACGCTGGCTGGCGTGTCATAATAGGCTCTGAGCCTTTCATAACCTGTGCACAGCAGCAGCCACCTTCAGTCTGCTGATGGACAGCCAGCAGCAGCAGCAGCAGGAGAGGTATGTAATCAGGAGCCTCCTGCTAAGGGTAGACAGCTGCTCGTTCCACCCACACCCCCGCCTTAATTGTTCTCCTCCCTTCCAACGGTGTTGAGGCGGGTGGGAACAGCAGGGGGTGAAGGTGCTGTGTTAAAAGAGGTGGAGTTATGCAGATCTAAACGCGTGGATTGGAGCAGCAACAAGCTGAAAAGTGCAGGCATGTAAGGGATCTAGAGGTTGACAACATGTCTTCTTAACGGGAGTCCAGGAGCTCATCTCCACAAATGGACTTTTCAGGATCCTTGGGTGGCTCCGTAGTTTGAAACCAATTCTGGTTATCGCTTCTCGGCCTTTTGGCTAAGATCAAGTGTAGTATCTGTTCTTATCAGTTTAATATCTGATACGTCCCCCATCTGGGGGACCATATATTAAATGGATTTTTTAGAACAGGGAGATGGAAAAAGAGCTTGCTCTGTCCACTCCACGCATTGACCTGGTATTGCAGTATCTCCAGGACCGGTGCACCCCTTCTTTAATGCAGTTTCCTAAATCAGAAGAATTGAATTCAATGTTTTTTGTTCATTTTGCTTGTTGGCTCGGATTTTGGGATGAACTTTGGGCTTTGCTTTCTTTCCTCATTGGATTTTTCATGTTCAAAGTTGCAGAAGCCAGATTACAAGGATCATTTTTGGTTCAACTTCAGCAACTGTGCATTGCATTGCCATGTAATGTGATGCAATGCTATCTTTCTAGCTCTCCCTTTTTACTTCCTTTTGGATAAACAGACATATTAGGCAAGCATTTTGGAGCTTTCACCTAAATAACTACAGGTGGTGAGATAAGCTGCACAATATAATGACCTTTCAGTATATTGTTGCACACACACCATCTATTTAGCAAATGCCCTTGTTATCAACAGCAGCCTTTTAAACTCACCTGAGCTAACAGGTATGTGCGCTGGTTACCTCTGCTGCGCTTAAAATTTCTTTTTGGTTTGCTACAATGCCTTTTCTGAAACGTTGTCTCCTTCTGCTGGAACACTGACTTCTTTCATTTAATGCCTGCAGACTATAAAAGAGAACCCAACCCAAAAAGTTTGGTTGATTAGTCTGTGGCATCTGTTAAACTGTTGCTTATGGCGGTCTCTGTGAGCTTCTCAGCGACATTCAGCCAGCCAGGTATACTGCCTGCAGTAGATGGAATGTGGCCAATGGAACGCTGGCTGCGCGTGTCATAATAGGCTCTGGGCCTTTATATACCTGTGCACAGCAGCAGCCACCTTCAGTCTGCTGCTGGACAGCCAGCAGCAGCAGCAGCAGGAGAGGTATGTAATCAGGAGCCCTCCTGCTAAGGGTAGACAGCTGCTCGTTCCACCCCACTCCCCCGCCTTAATTGGTTCTCCTCCTTCCAACGGTGTTGAGGCGGGTGGGAACAGCAGGGGGTGAAGGTGCTGTGTTTAAAGAGGTGGAGTTATGCAGATCTAAAACGCGTGGATTGCAGCAGCAGCAAGCCGAAAAGTGCAGGCATGTAAGGGATCTAGAGGTTGACAACATGTCTTCTTAACGGGAGTCCAGGAGCTCATCTCCACAAATGGACTTTTCAGGATCCTTGGGTGGCTCCGTAGTTTGAAACAATTCTGGTTATCGCTTCTCGGCCTTTGGCTAAGATCAAGTGTAGTATCTGTTCTTATCAGTTTAATATCTGATACGTCCCCTATCTGGGGACCATATATTAAATGGGATTTTTAGAAAAGGGAGATGGAAAAAGAGCTTGCTCTGTCCACCTCCACGCATTGACCTGGTATTGCAGTATCTCCAGGACCGGTGCACCCCTTCTTTAATGCAGTTTCTAAATCAGAAAGAATTGAATTCAATGTTTTTTGTTCATTTTGCTTGTTTGCGGATTTTGGGATGGACTCTTTGGCTTTGCTTTTCTCTCCTCATTGGATTTTTCATGTTCAAAGTTGCAGAAGCCAGATTACAAGCTCATTTTGGTTCAACTTCAGCAACTGTGCATTGCATTGCCATGTAAGGTGATGCAATGCTATCTTTCTAGCTCTCCCTTTTTACTTCCTTTTGGATAAACAGACATATTAGGGAAGCATTTTGGAGCTTTCACCTAAATAACTACAGGTGGTGAGATAAGCTGCACAATATAATTGACCTTTCAGTATATTGTTGCACACACACCATCTATTTAGCAAATGCCCTTGTTATCAACAGCAGCCTTTTAAACTCACCTGAGCTAACAGGTATGTGCGCTGGTTACTCTGCTGCGCTTAAAATTTCTTTTTTGGTTTGCTACAATGCCTTTTCTGAAACGTTGTCTCCTTCTGCTGGAACACTGACTTCTTTCATTTAATGCCTGCAGACTATAAAAGAGAACCCAACCCAAAAAGTTTGGTTGATTAGTCTGTGGCATTTCTGTTAAACTGTTGCTTATGGCGGTCTCTGTGAGCTTCTCAGCGACATTCATGCCAGCCAGGTATCCTGCCTGCAGTAGATGGAATGTGGCAATGGAACGCTGGCTGCGCGTGTCATAATAGGCTCTGAGCCTTTATATACCTGTGCACAGCAGCAGCCACCTTCAGTCTGCTGCTGGACAGCCAGCAGCAGCAGCAGCAGGAGAGGTATGTAATCAGGAGCCCTCCTGCTAAGGGTAGACAGCTGCTCGTTCCACCCACCCCCCGCCTTAATTGGTTCTCCTCCCTTCCAACGGTGTTGAGGCGGGTGGAACAGCAGGGGGTGAAGGTGCTGTGTTTAAAGAGGTGGAGTTATGCAGATCTAAAACGCGTGGATTGCAGCAGCAGCAAGCCGAAAAGTGCAGGCATGTAAGGGATCTAGAGGTTGACAACATGTCTTCTTAACGGGAGTCCAGGAGCTCATCTCCACAAATGGACTTTTCAGGATCCTTGGGTGGCTCCGTAGTTTGAAACCAATTCTGGTTATCGCTTCTCGGCCTTTTGGCTAAGATCAAGTGGTAGTATCTGTTCTTATCAATTTTAATATCTGATACGTCCCCTATCTGGGGACCATATATTAAATGGATTTTTAGAACAGGGAGATGGAAAAAGAGCTTGCTCTGTCCACTCCACGCATTGACCTGGTATTGCAGTATCTCCAGGACCGGTGCACCCCTTCTTTAATGCAGTTTCTAAAATCAGAAAGAATTGAATTCAATGTTTTTTGTTCATTTTGCTTGTTTGTCGGATTTTGGGATGGACTCTTTGGCTTTGCTTTTCTTCTCCTCATTGGATTTTTCATGTTCAAAGTTGCAGAAGCCAGATTACAAGCTCATTTTGGTTCAACTTCAGCAACTGTGCATTGCATTGCCATGTAATGTGATGCAATGCTATCTTTCTAGCTCTCCCTTTTTACTTCCTTTTGGATAACCAGACATATTAGGCAAGCATTTTGGAGCTTTCACCTAAATAACTACAGGTGGTGAGATAAGCTGCACAATATAATTGACCTTTCAGTATATTGTTGCACACACACCATCTATTTAGCAAATGCCCTTGTTATCAACAGCAGCCTTTTAAACTCACCTGAGCTAACAGGTATGTGCGCTGGTTACTCTGCTGCGCTTAAAATTTCTTTTTTGGTTTGCTACAATGCCTTTTCTGAAACGTTGTCTCCTTCTGCTGGAACACTGACTTCTTTCATTTAATGCCTGCAGACTATAAAAGAGAACCCAACCCAAAAAGTTTGGTTGATTAGTCTGTGGCATTCTGTTAAACTGTTGCTTATGGCGGTCTCTGTGAGCTTCTCAGCGACATTCAGCCAGCCAGGTATCCTGCCTGCAGTAGATGGAATGTGGCAATGGAACGCTGGCTGCGCGTGTCATAATAGGCTCTGAGCCTTTATATACCTGTGCACAGCAGCAGCCACCTTCAGTCTGCTGCTGGACAGCCAGCAGCAGCAGCAGCAGGAGAGGTATGTAATCAGGAGCCCTCCTGCTAAGGGTAGACAGCTGCTCGTTCCACCCCACTCCCCCGCCTTAATTGGTTCTCCTCCCTTCCAACGGTGTTGAGGCGGGTGGGAACAGCAGGGGGTGAAGGTGCTGTGTTTAAAGAGGTGGAGTTATGCAGATCTAAAACGCGTGGATTGCAGCAGCAGCAAGCCGAAAAGTGCAGGCATGTAAGGGATCTAGAGGTTGACAACATGTCTTCTTAACGGGAGTCCAGGAGCTCATCTCCACAAATGGACTTTTCAGGATCCTTGGGTGGCTCCGTAGTTTGAAACCAATTCTGGTTATCGCTTCTCGGCCTTTTGGCTAAGATCAAGTGTAGTATCTGTTCTTATCAGTTTAATATCTGATACGTCCCCTATCTGGGGACCATATATTAAATGGATTTTTAGAACAGGGAGATGGAAAAAGAGCTTGCTCTGTCCACTCCACGCATTGACCTGGTATTGCAGTATCTCCAGGACCGGTGCACCCCTTCTTTAATGCAGTTTCTAAAATCAGAAAGAATTGAATTCAATGTTTTTTGTTCATTTTGCTTGTTTGTCGGATTTTGGGATGGACTCTTTGGCTTTGCTTTTCTTCTCCTCATTGGATTTTTCATGTTCAAAGTTGCAGAAGCCAGATTACAAGCTCATTTTGGTTCAACTTCAGCAACTGTGCATTGCATTGCCATGTAATGTGATGCAATGCTATCTTTCTAGCTCTCCCTTTTTACTTCCTTTTGGATAAACAGACATATTAGGGAAGCATTTTGGAGCTTTCACCTAAATAACTACAGGTGGTGAGATAAGCTGCACAATATAATTGACCTTTCAGTATATTGTTGCACACACACCATCTATTTAGCAAATGCCCTTGTTATCAACAGCAGCCTTTTAAACTCACCTGAGCTAACAGGTATGTGCGCTGGTTACTCTGCTGCGCTTAAAATTTCTTTTTTGGTTTGCTACAATGCCTTTTCTGAAACGTTGTCTCCTTCTGCTGGAACACTGACTTCTTTCATTTAATGCCTGCAGACTATAAAAGAGAACCCAACCCAAAAAGTTTGGTTGATTAGTCTGTGGCATTCTGTTAAACTGTTGCTTATGGCGGTCTCTGTGAGCTTCTCAGCGACATTCAGCCAGCCAGGTATCCTGCCTGCAGTAGATGGAATGTGGCAATGGAACGCTGGCTGCGCGTGTCATAATAGGCTCTGAGCCTTTATATACCTGTGCACAGCAGCAGCCACCTTCAGTCTGCTGCTGGACAGCCAGCAGCAGCAGCAGCAGGAGAGGTATGTAATCAGGAGCCCTCCTGCTAAGGGTAGACAGCTGCTCGTTCCACCCCACCCCCCGCCTTAATTGGTTCTCCTCCCTTCCAACGGTGTTGAGGCGGGTGGGAACAGCAGGGGGTGAAGGTGCTGTGTTTAAAGAGGTGGAGTTATGCAGATCTAAAACGCGTGGATTGCAGCAGCAGCAAGCCGAAAAGTGCAGGCATGTAAGGGATCTAGAGGTTGACAACATGTCTTCTTAACGGGAGTCCAGGAGCTCATCTCCACAAATGGACTTTTCAGGATCCTTGGGTGGCTCCGTAGTTTGAAACCAATTCTGGTTATCGCTTCTCGGCCTTTTGGCTAAGATCAAGTGTAGTATCTTTCGAAAAGGCGGTTTTGGATGTTGGCCGCCCTAGTAGATTGATACATTATGCACACTGGGGTTTAGGCGCTTGTTAGTACGCCAGGTGGCTAATATAGTCATCTGGTGGAAAGCATGGCCCCCCAGGATCGACGCCATTGGGCCGGGAAAGATCGAAAGCCCGAAGTGTGAAGTGCCCCAGGAGTGGTGACCCTGGGGTGCCTTAACTCACTGGGATTGGGAACCCCACTTGAGTTTATGGCACATTTGCACAAGCACTTCAAATTTTCTTTCTTCGCACACACCCTTATTCCGGGCCTTCTGGCCTTAGGATGGGGAATTTTTCAATTCCCGGTCGAAGGTCCGGGCAGTATTATACTGTGAAACCTTCACTATTTATTTAATTTCTTTGTCACTGTGTGTCCACTTATTCACGTGTGTCACGTCCTACTAGGATTTTGTCGGGATGCGGTTCCCTTATGGGTTCCTCTCTTGGCAGGTCTAGGGGGGGAGTGTGTGGCCATCAGGTTCCGCTCCCCCCTGAACCCCCCTGGCTCTCCTCTTTCGGGAGGAGAGCGTTGTTGGCTCCCCTCTTCCGGGAGGGGAGCACAGTCTTTGGCTCCCAGTGCCTTGCTCGGGTGAGAACTCGGGCAGGTGCTGGGGGTAAGATTGGGTCGCCTCTGGCTTCGGCTGGAGGTGGCTTTTTGTCCCTGTTCCTCGCTGTGGCCTTTTGGCTCGGAGGGACGGGGAATGGTTTGGGGGACCCTTCTCCTTTTGGAGAGGGTTTCAAGAAGACCAGCATCCTAGTGCACTTTTTTTGTGGCACTTGTCACTTTTTTAAGCGCACTCGGGTTTTGTACACGAATTCGGGCTTTCGATAAAAAAAAAAATCTGTTCTTATCAGTTTAATATCTGATACGTCCCCTATCTGGGGACCATATATTAAATGGATTTTTAGAACAGGGAGATGGAAAAAGAACTTGCTCTGTCCACTCCACGCATTGACCTGGTATTGCAGTATCTCCAGGACCGGTGCACCCCTTCTTTAATGCAGTTTCTAAAATCAGAAAGAATTGAATTCAATGTTTTTTGTTCATTTTGCTTGTTTGTCGGATTTTGGGATGGACTCTTTGGCTTTGCTTTTCTTCTCCTCATTGGATTTTTCATGTTCAAAGTTGCAGAAGCCAGATTACAAACTCATTTTGGTTCAACTTCAGCAACTGTGCATTGCATTGCCATGTAATGTGATGCAATGCTATCTTTCTAGCTCTCCCTTTTTACTTCCTTTTGGATAAACAGACATATTAGGCAAGCATTTTGGAGCTTTCACCTAAATAACTACAGGTGGTGAGATAAGCTGCACAATATAATTGACCTTTCAGTATATTGTTGCACACACACCATCTATTTAGCAAATGCCCTTGTTATCAACAGCAGCCTTTTAAACTCACCTGAGCTAACAGGTATGTGCGCTGGTTACTCTGCTGCGCTTAAAATTTCTTTTTTGGTTTGCTACAATGCCTTTTCTGAAACGTTGTCTCCTTCTGCTGGAACACTGACTTCTTTCATTTAATGCCTGCAGACTATAAAAGAGAACCCAACCCAAAAAGTTTGGTTGATTAGTCTGTGGCATTCTGTTAAACTGTTGCTTATGGAGGTCTCTGTGAGCTTCTCAGCGACATTCAGCCAGCCAGGTATCCTGCCTGCAGTAGATGGAATGTGGCAATGGAACGCTGGCTGCGCGTGTCATAATAGGCTCTGAGCCTTTATATACCTGTGCACAGCAGCAGCCACCTTCAGTCTGCTGCTGGACAGCCAGCAGCAGCAGCAGCAGGAGAGGTATGTAATCAGGAGCCCTCCTGCTAAGGGTAGACAGCTGCTCGTTCCACCCCACCCCCCGCCTTAATTGGTTCTCCTCCCTTCCAACGGTGTTGAGGCGGGTGGGAACAGCAGGGGGTGAAGGTGCTGTGTTTAAAGAGGTGGAGTTATGCAGATCTAAAACGCGTGGATTGCAGCAGCAGCAAGCCGAAAAGTGCAGGCATGTAAGGGATCTAGAGGTTGACAACATGTCTTCTTAACGGGAGTCCAGGAGCTCATCTCCACAAATGGACTTTTCAGGATCCTTGGGTGGCTCCGTAGTTTGAAACCAATTCTGGTTATCGCTTCTCGGCCTTTTGGCAAGATCAGTGGTGGTTTTCTGCTGCTGGTGTTGTTTGGAGGGCAGTTGTGACTGGGGTTCCCCCTTGTGGGGCCCTAGTGTGCGATTGAGCGGCGATTGTGTTTATCTGCTGTAAAAATGGTGGAGAAAACACGTGGATTAGAGGACTCGGTCCGTCTGAAGGTGGCTGCAGGTCATGAAGGAGAAATCGGTTTGGACCAAGTTTGCGTTGATGTCTTGAAGAACATTAATGGCTTGAAGGTAACGGATGTATTGGCACTGCAGGATTTTCAGAAACAAGGAATTTATGATATCACTTTTGTTTCTTTGAGTATTTGCCAGAGAGTCTACATGGAGTTGGTACGAATGAAGGAAGAAAAGGAATTGAAATGCCTAGAGTTTATTGCACTGGAACCTCTGTTCCAGCAGACATATAAGTATGTGGTTGTGCACATGTATAACCCTAAAGTTCCGGATGAGACTGTTTCCAATTTTTTAGCTCGGTATTGTAGTGAGGTTAAATTTTTGGGAAGAATGAAGAACAAATACAATTATCTAAATGGCAAGAGGAGATATGTTGTAAAACTGAGACCGGATGATAGAGCTATTGGGGGTGCCAAGAGCATTCCTGCACAGTTTTCTATCGGAGGAGAAAGGGGATTTTGTTTTTATAATGGACAGATGGAATATTGTAGGAAGTGTCATGAGTTTGGACATGTTCAGAAAGATTGTCCAGTGCAAGGTGATGTTTGTAGAGGTTGTGGGAAATCTGGGCATGTTGCAAGTGGTTGCCCAATGAATAAGGTGTGTGATTTGTGTGGACATGCAGATCACCTTGCAAGGAAATGTAGATTGTGGGCTCAGATTCCTAGGTCACAGGTGGACGCTGAAGAGAGGCAGAAGAAGACTCGGCAGGAAAGTGGGGAGGAGGGCGAAGGCTCAGACTCAGAGGGGGAAAGCCAAAAACAAGATGGTGGTAGGGGAAGAGACCATGCGGTGCCCAAGATGGAGGAAAAGGGGCGGAGCCAGAAGAAAGTTGGTTTGAGGGAGGGGCTGGAAGTAATAAACAAAGTAGCTGATGTGCATGGCCCGGGTGATGGGATGGATTTGTCTAATATGGCGGAGTCAGTGAATCCTGTTTTGGGAAGAGATGGGGGTGAGGAAATGGAGGTTTTGGAGGAGGAGGATTCTGATTCGGATGGAACTATAACCCCTCAGCAGCGTGATAGGGTTAACAGTGATTGGAGTGAAAATGAAGAGGAAGATGATGGCAAGGAGGAGAGTTATGCCTCCGTGATTAAAAGAAGTAAGGTGGAGGGGTGTTGGTCTGGGGGGCAGGAAGATCCAGTCTCCCTAAGACCAGGTTATTCTAACAGGGACTCGAGTTCTGAGTCGCCTGATATACGTAGAAAAGTGGGTGGCAGGAGTGGGTTTTCTCCTGGTTCATGATGGATCGGGTATGGTGGAGATTTTTTCCTGTTGTTATGATGGCGTTGTGTGTTGCTTCTCTGAATGTACGAGGGATTGGTTCTGCTTGTAGGAGAGCAGGGATACTGGAGTACATTGAGAGTGTGAATGCAGATATTGTCTGTCTGCAGGAATGTGTAATTAAATCTGCCCCGCATGAGAGTAAGTGGAATAAGGGGCAATCTTTTTGGTCCCCATGCTCAGAAAACAGGAATGAAGGGGTGGGCATTTTACTGTGTAATTCCAGTCTAAAGGTTTTAGAGTTTAAAGTAATCATACCTGGGAGATGTTTGTTTTTATTAGTGGATTTTTTAGGTCAGCGGGTACGGGTTTTTAATGTTTATGCCCCTGCTGATAAACAAGCAAGAGTTGGGTTTTTGGAGTCTCTAAAGTTGTTTTTACCAGGCAGAGACTTCACTATAGTGGCTGGAGATTTTAATTGTGTCAGATCCGCAAAAGATCGTAAGAGCTCTACGGAAGGTAGGACTGATGTTACGTCTAATATTTTAAATCAGATTGTGCAGGATTTACGCTACACGGATGCTGGTCTGATGGTTGGGCCAAGTGATAAGTTCACATACATATCAGATAGTGGACGTAGTGTTTCCAGAATTGACTATGTTTTTATGTCTGAAGGGATTAAGGTGGCCAAGTGCAACCACGTGATGACGACTTTTTCTGACCACAAGATGATAGTGGTAGATCTGTGTATAGCTGAGTCCCTGGCTTTTGGAAAGGGACTCTGGAAGCTGAACGTAAGCCTGCTGGAAGAGGAGTGTGTTAAGGTTGGTTTTAATAAAGTGTTTTTGTCTTGTGTGTCTGAACAGCACCTTTTTAAAGACTTGCTAGAGTGGTGGGACTGGGCTAAGGAGAAATTTGCATGTTATTTTAAAGGGGTGTGTTTTAGGAGAGCGAAAGCCAAAAGGGATCATGATGCTGCTGTTATTTCAAAATTGGAAGTACTCCATAAGTTTAAGAGAGCGGGGATGGAGGTGGATAAAGAGATTGCAGATTTGAAGGACGAACTGAAGAAGATACTTATTGAAAAAGGGAAGACTATTATGTTTAAGGCAAAAATAAAGCACATGGAGGAAAATGAGCAATGTTCGAGATACTTTTTTAAAAAATGTTTTAAACCTAAAGGGGTTTTTAAGTCTGTTTTTTCTCCTGCAGGGGAGGTATCTGGGGATGAGATGATTGGCAGTATTCTTTCCTTTTATGAAACACTCTTCTCTAACGATAGTAGAGCCAGTGATGCGGAAATTAATGATTATTGCAAAGTATTAACTAATAATATTCCTGAGGAGAAAATTGGGTTTTTAAGTGAGGAGGTTGGGAAAGATGAAATTAGACGGGCAGTGGATGGCTTGGCGAAAGGCAAGACGCCAGGCTGTGATGGTCTTCCTGCTGAATTTTATGTTAGATTTTGGGATATTATAGGTGTGGAGTTTTCCCGGGTGGTGCAATATGGTTTTACTCATGGGATTTTATCGGTTTCTATGCGTAGGGGGATTGTTACGCTGATTCATAAGAAAGGGGACATGAGGGATATTAAAAATTGGAGGCCCATAACATTGTTAAACAGTGATTACAAAATTATTTCTAAAATTGTGGCTGGTAGACTGGCAGATGTGATAGGTGATATGGTGGGGGAGTATCAGGCATGTGCAGTGCCTGGTAGGAAAATTTCAGATAATTTGCTGCTTCTAAGAGACTTAATTTATCAGGCTAATTTGAATAAGAATGCTCTTTTGTTACAGTCGGTGGACCTGGAGAAAGCCTTTGATAAAATATCACATAGATTTTTGTTCTCTGCTTTAAGTCACCTTGGTGTTCCGGATAAATTATTGATGGTCATTAAGAGTTTTTATTGTGGGGTCAGTAGCCAGATTTTAGTTAATGGGCATGTGAGTTCCAGTTTTAATATTTTATCGGGAGTTAGGCAGGGTTGTCCCCTGTCACCAATTCTTTTTATCTGTGTGGTGGAGGCCCTTTTAAAAAGTGTGCAAGTTGACAAGTGTGTGGCTGGTGTTTTTATTCCTGGGGGATCCGGGGGTCCAGTCAAGTCTTTAAGTTATATGGATGATATTGTTTTTACTTGTGGTTCACAGGCGGATCTCAATAGAGTGAATTTGCACGTAAGGATTTTTTGTTGTGTGGCTGGTATGGCGGTGAATTGGGGAAAGTGCCAGCTTTGTAACTTTGGGAGGCAGGTTGAGGTTAACGTGGCAGGAGTGGAGAGTAGGGAGGAAATTGAGGTTCTTGGTGTCATCTTTGAGAAGGAACTGAAAGGGAAAAGCAGCCTGAAGATTCTAGAAGACAAAATGGATCAGAAGTTGAACTTTTGGAAACTAAGGAACCTGTCGCTGAGAGGGAAAGTGCTGGTAATCAAGTCTGTGATTCTCCCGCTTCTGCTGTACACTGCTTTGATTTTCCCACCTGCTGTGCTTTGGACAAAGAGAGTGACAAGGAAACTGTTTGTGTTTTTTTGGGGATCCAAAATGGAGAAACTAAGAAGAGGAATGGTTATGTGTTCTGTGGAAAATGGGGGTTGTGATTTTCCTAACATTGACTTATTTTTAAGAATGCATTATTTTTTGAACATTTATAAATTATCCCAGTGCAATAACAGGACTGCGGACATGTGCAAATATTTAGCAGGACGGCTTTTCCAGAAATGGAGCTGGTGTGAGAAGGATTTAAGAAAACCAGTTTCGTTTGTGATACCGTTTTTTTATGTGGTGCTTAGGTCCTTCTATGATCAAAATGGGATAAGCTCCATGGTTAGACCGGACAAAAAACTGATTGTCTCAGGTATTAAGAAGAAGGAGATGTTATGTGATGTGCCGTTTTGTAATAATGCACAGTCTGGACAGGTGTGGAAGCTTTTTTTCCTGCGTGGAATCAGCAACAGACAGAAGGATGTAAACTGGATGGCGTTGCATGGATGCTTGCCAACAAGGGCTTTTTTGAATGACCGGGGGATAAAGGTTCAAGAACTATGTCCTAGGGAAGGTTGCAATAAGGTGGAAACAATACAGCATATTTTTTGGGACTGTTTTTTTGCTAAAAAAGTTTTTACCTTGTTGTCACATATGTTTGTTGCTTTAGTTGGTTTTCATTGTTTCGATTTTGAAAGGATTTTAATAGGTCAAGATTTTAAGTACTCGCAAAGGAAGCGGGCAAGCTGGATTATTTTTGTCATATATAAAGAGGTTTTATGGGACGTTCGGAATTTGGTGATTTTTAAAAAGATTGTTTTTTCCCCCATGGAATGCAGAAAGATTTTTCTTGCTAGACTGTTTTATGCCTATTTATTGGATAAAAAGAAGTATGGTGAGACAGCAGCAGAAGCACTCTGGAACTTTTCACATTGGACTTCTTACAGTAAGTAACAGTTAATTGCAGGGTTGTGTTTTTTGGGATTTTGTTTTTGGTTTTCCGAATGATGATTTGAGAACCCGTTATGTGAATATGCGCTATGATGCATAAATTAATGTGGGTCTTAATCTGAGGAAAAAGAAAAAAATCTGTTCTTATCAGTTTAATATCTGATATGTCCCCTATCTGGGGACCATATATTAAATGGATTTTTAGAACAGGGAGATGGAAAAAGAGCTTGCTCTGTCCACTCCACGCATTGACCTGGTATTGCAGTATCTCCAGGACCGGTGCACCCCTTCTTTAATGCAGTTTCTAAAATCAGAAAGAATTGAATTCAATGTTTTTTGTTCATTTTGCTTGTTTGTCGGATTTTGGGATGGACTCTTTGGCTTTGCTTTTCTTCTCCTCATTGGATTTTTCATGTTCAAAGTTGCAGAAGCCAGATTACAAGCTCATTTTGGTTCAACTTCAGCAACTGTGCATTGCATTGCCATGTAATGTGATGCAATGCTATCTTTCTAGCTCTCCCTTTTTACTTCCTTTTGGATAAACAGACATATTAGGCAAGCATTTTGGAGCTTTCACCTAAATAACTACAGGTGGTGAGATAAGCTGCACAATATAATTGACCTTTCAGTATATTGTTGCACACACACCATCTATTTAGCAAATGCCCTTGTTATCAACAGCAGCCTTTTAAACTCACCTGAGCTAACAGGTATGTGCGCTGGTTACTCTGCTGCGCTTAAAATTTCTTTTTTGGTTTGCTACAATGCCTTTTCTGAAACGTTGTCTCCTTCTGCTGGAACACTGACTTCTTTCATTTAATGCCTGCAGACTACAAAAGAGAACCCAACCCAAAAAGTTTGGTTGATTAGTCTGTGGCATTCTGTTAAACTGTTGCTTATGGAGGTCTCTGTGAGCTTCTCAGCGACATTCAGCCAGCCAGGTATCCTGCCTGCAGTAGATGGAATGTGGCAATGGAACGCTGGCTGCGCGTGTCATAATAGGCTCTGAGCCTTTATATACCTGTGCACAGCAGCAGCCACCTTCAGTCTGCTGCTGGACAGCCAGCAGCAGCAGCAGCAGGAGAGGTATGTAATCAGGAGCCCTCCTGCTAAGGGTAGACAGCTGCTCGTTCCACCCCACCCCCCGCCTTAATTGGTTCTCCTCCCTTCCAACGGTGTTGAGGCGGGTGGGAACAGCAGGGGGTGAAGGTGCTGTGTTTAAAGAGGTGGAGTTATGCAGATCTAAAACGCGTGGATTGCAGCAGCAGCAAGCCGAAAAGTGCAGGCATGTAAGGGATCTAGAGGTTGACAACATGTCTTCTTAACGGGAGTCCAGGAGCTCATCTCCACAAATGGACTTTTCAGGATCCTTGGGTGGCTCCGTAGTTTGAAACCAATTCTGGTTATCGCTTCTCGGCCTTTTGGCTAAGATCAAGTGTAGTATCTGTTCTTATCAGTTTAATATCTGATACGTCCCCTATCTGGGGACCATATATTAAATGGATTTTTAGAACAGGGAGATGGAAAAAGAGCTTGCTCTGTCCACTCCACGCATTGACCTGGTATTGCAGTATCTCCAGGACCGGTGCACCCCTTCTTTAATGCAGTTTCTAAAATCAGAAAGAATTGAATTCAATGTTTTTTGTTCATTTTGCTTGTTTGTCGGATTTTGGGATGGACTCTTTGGCTTTGCTTTTCTTCTCCTCATTGGATTTTTCATGTTCAAAGTTGCAGAAGCCAGATTACAAGCTCATTTTGGTTCAACTTCAGCAACTGTGCATTGCATTGCCATGTAATGTGATGCAATGCTATCTTTCTAGCTCTCCCTTTTTACTTCCTTTTGGATAAACAGACATATTAGGCAAGCATTTTGGAGCTTTCACCTAAATAACTACAGGTGGTGAGATAAGCTGCACAATATAATTGACCTTTCAGTATATTGTTGCACACACACCATCTATTTAGCAAATGCCCTTGTTATCAACAGCAGCCTTTTAAACTCACCTGAGCTAACAGGTATGTGCGCTGGTTACTCTGCTGCGCTTAAAATTTCTTTTTTGGTTTGCTACAATGCCTTTTCTGAAACGTCTCCTTCTGCTGGAACACTGACTTCTTTCATTTAATGCCTGCAGACTATAAAAGAGAACCCAACCCAAAAAGTTTGGTTGATTAGTCTGTGGCATTCTGTTAAACTGTTGCTTATGGCGGTCTCTGTGAGCTTCTCAGCGACATTCAGCCAGCCAGGTATCCTGCCTGCAGTAGATGGAATGTGGCAATGGAACGCTGGCTGCGCGTGTCATATTAGGCTCTGAGCCTTTATATACCTGTGCACAGCAGCAGCCACCTTCAGTCTGCTGCTGGACAGCCAGCAGCAGCAGCAGCAGCAGGAGAGGTATGTAATCAGGAGCCCTCCTGCTAAGGGTAGACAGCTGCTCGTTCCACCCCACCCCCCGCCTTAATTGGTTCTCCTCCCTTCCAACGGTGTTGAGGCGGGTGGGAACAGCAGGGGGTGAAGGTGCTGTGTTTAAAGAGGTGGAGTTATGCAGATCTAAAACGCGTGGATTGCAGCAGCAGCAAGCCGAAAAGTGCAGGCATGTAAGGGATCTAGAGGTTGACAACATGTCTTCTTAACGGGAGTCCAGGAGCTCATCTCCACAAATGGACTTTTCAGGATCCTTGGGTGGCTCCGTAGTTTGAAACCAATTCTGGTTATCGCTTCTCGGCCTTTTGGCTAAGATCAAGTGTAGTATCTGTTCTTATCAGTTTAATATCTGATACGTCCCCTATCTGGGGACCATATATTAAATGGATTTTTAGAACAGGGAGATGGAAAAGAGCTTGCTCTGTCCACTCCACGCATTGACCTGGTATTGCAGTATCTCCAGGACCGTTGCACCCCTTCTTTAATGCAGTTTCTAAAATCAGAAAGAATTGAATTCAATGTTTTTTGTTCATTTTGCTTGTTTGTCGGATTTTGGGATGGACTCTTTGGCTTTGCTTTTCTTCTCCTCATTGGATTTTTCATGTTCAAAGTTGCAGAAGCCAGATTACAAGCTCATTTTGGTTCAACTTCAGCAACTGTGCATTGCATTGCCATGTAATGTGATGCAATGCTATCTTTCTAGCTCTCCCTTTTTACTTCCTTTTGGATAAACAGACATATTAGGCAAGCATTTTGGAGCTTTCACCTAAATAACTACAGGTGGTGAGATAAGCTGCACAATATAATTGACCTTTCAGTATATTGTTGCACACACACCATCTATTTAGCAAATGCCCTTGTTATCAACAGCAGCCTTTTAAACTCACCTGAGCTAACAGGTATGTGCGCTGGTTACTCTGCTGCGCTTAAAATTTCTTTTTTGGTTTGCTACAATGCCTTTTCTGAAACGTTGTCTCCTTCTGCTGGAACACTGACTTCTTTCATTTAATGCCTGCAGACTATAAAAGAGAACCCAACCCAAAAAGTTTGGTTGATTAGTCTATGGCATTCTGTTAAACTGTTGCTTATGGCGGTCTCTGTGAGCTTCTCAGCGACATTCAGCCAGCCAGGTATCCTGCCTGCAGTAGATGGAATGTGGCAATGGAACGCTGGCTGAGCGTGTCATAATAGGCTCTGAGCCTTTATATACCTGTGCACAGCAGCAGCCACCTTCAGTCTGCTGCTGGACAGCCAGCAGCAGCAGCAGCAGGAGAGGTATGTAATCAGGAGCCCTCCTGCTAAGGGTAGACAGCTGCTCGTTCCACCCCACCCCCCGCCTTAATTGGTTCTCCTCCCTTCCAACGGTGTTGAGGCGGGTGGGAACAGCAGGGGGTGAAGGTGCTGTGTTTAAAGAGGTGGAGTTATGCAGATCTAAAACGCGTGGATTGCAGCAGCAGCAAGCCGAAAAGTGCAGGCATGTAAGGGATCTAGAGGTTGACAACATGTCTTCTTAACGGGAGTCCAGGAGCTCATCTCCACAAATGGACTTTTCAGGATCCTTGGGTGGCTCCGTAGTTTGAAACCAATTCTGGTTATCGCTTCTCGGCCTTTTGGCTAAGATCAAGTGTAGTATCTGTTCTTATCAGTTTAATATCTGATACGTCCCCTATCTGGGGACCATATATTAAATGGATTTTTAGAACAGGGAGATGGAAAAAGAGCTTGCTCTGTCCACTCCACGCATTGACCTGGTATTGCAGTATCTCCAGGACCGGTGCACCCCTTCTTTAATGCAGTTTCTAAAATCAGAAAGAATTGAATTCAATGTTTTTTGTTCATTTTGCTTGTTTGTCGGATTTTGGGATGGACTCTTTGGCTTTGCTTTTCTTCTCCTCATTGGATTTTTCATGTTCAAAGTTGCAGAAGCCAGATTACAAGCTCATTTTGGTTCAACTTCAGCAACTGTGCATTGCATTGCCATGTAATGTGATGCAATGCTATCTTTCTAGCTCTCCCTTTTTACTTCCTTTTGGATAAACAGACATATTAGGCAAGCATTTTGGAGCTTTCACCTAAATAACTACAGGTGGTGAGATAAGCTGCACAATATAATTGACCTTTCAGTATATTGTTGCACACACACCATCTATTTAGCAAATGCCCTTGTTATCAACAGCAGCCTTTTAAACTCACCTGAGCTAACAGGTATGTGCGCTGGTTACTCTGCTGCGCTTAAAATTTCTTTTTTGGTTTGCTACAAAGCCTTTTCTGAAACGTTGTCTCCTTCTGCTGGAACACTGACTTCTTTCATTTAATGCCTGCAGACTATAAAAGAGAACCCAACCCAAAAAGTTTGGTTGATTAGTCTGTGGCATTCTGTTAAACTGTTGCTTATGGCGGTCTCTGTGAGCTTCTCAGCGACATTCAGCCAGCCAGGTATCCTGCCTGCAGTAGATGGAATGTGGCAATGGAACGCTGGCTGCGCGTGTCATAATAGGCTCTGAGCCTTTATATACCTGTGCACAGCAGCAGCCACCTTCAGTCTGCTGCTGGACAGCCAGCAGCAGCAGCAGCAGGAGAGGTATGTAATCAGGAGCCCTCCTGCTAAGGGTAGACAGCTGCTCGTTCCACCCCACCCCCCGCCTTAATTGGTTCTCCTCCCTTCCAACGGTGTTGAGGCGGGTGGGAACAGCAGGGGGTGAAGGTGCTGTGTTTAAAGAGGTGGAGTTATGCAGATCTAAAACGCGTGGATTGCAGCAGCAGCAAGCCGAAAAGTGCAGGCATGTAAGGGATCTAGAGGTTGACAACATGTCTTCTTAACGGGAGTCCAGGAGCTCATCTCCACAAATGGACTTTTCAGGATCCTTGGGTGGCTCCGTAGTTTGAAACCAATTCTGGTTATCGCTTCTCGGCCTTTTGGCTAAGATCAAGTGTAGTATCTGTTCTTATCAGTTTAATATCTGATACGTCCCCTATCTGGGGACCATATATTAAATGGATTTTTAGAACAGGGAGATGGAAAAAGAGCTTGCTCTGTCCACTCCACGCATTGACCTGGTATTGCAGTATCTCCAGGACCGGTGCACCCCTTCTTTAATGCAGTTTCTAAAATCAGAAAGAATTGAATTCAATGTTTTTTGTTCATTTTGCTTGTTTGTCGGATTTTGGGATGGACTCTTTGGCTTTGCTTTTCTTCTCCTCATTGGATTTTTCATGTTCAAAGTTGCAGAAGCCAGATTACAAGCTCATTTTGGTTCAACTTCAGCAACTGTGCATTGCATTGCCATGTAATGTGATGCAATGCTATCTTTCTAGCTCTCCCTTTTTACTTCCTTTTGGATAAACAGACATATTAGGCAAGCATTTTGGAGCTTTCACCTAAATAACTACAGGTGGTGAGATAAGCTGCACAATATAATTGACCTTTCAGTATATTGTTGCACACACACCATCTATTTAGCAAATGCCCTTGTTATCAACAGCAGCCTTTTAAACTCACCTGAGCTAACAGGTATGTGCGCTGGTTACTCTGCTGCGCTTAAAATTTCTTTTTTGGTTTGCTACAATGCCTTTTCTGAAACGTTGTCTCCTTCTGCTGGAACACTGACTTCTTTCATTTAATGCCTGCAGACTATAAAAGAGAACCCAACCCAAAAAGTTTGGTTGATTAGTCTGTGGCATTCTGTTAAACTGTTGCTTATGGCGGTCTCTGTGAGCTTCTCAGCGACATTCAGCCAGCCAGGTATCCTGCCTGCAGTAGATGGAATGTGGCAATGGAACGCTGGCTGCGCGTGTCATAATAGGCTCTGAGCCTTTATATACCTGTGCACAGCAGCAGCCACCTTCAGTCTGCTGCTGGACAGCCAGCAGCAGCAGCAGCAGCAGGAGAGGTATGTAATCAGGAGCCCTCCTGCTAAGGGTAGACAGCTGCTCGTTCCACCCCACCCCCCGCCTTAATTGGTTCTCCTCCCTTCCAACGGTGTTGAGGCGGGTGGGAACAGCAGGGGGTGAAGGTGCTGTGTTTAAAGAGGTGGAGTTATGCAGATCTAAAACGCGTGGATTGCAGCAGCAGCAAGCCGAAAAGTGCAGGCATGTAAGGGATCTAGAGGTTGACAACATGTCTTCTTAACGGGAGTCCAGGAGCTCATCTCCACAAATGGACTTTTCAGGATCCTTGGGTGGCTCCGTAGTTTGAAACCAATTCTGGTTATCGCTTCTCGGCCTTTTGGCTAAGATCAAGTGTAGTATCTGTTCTTATCAGTTTAATATCTGATACGTCCCCTATCTGGGGACCATATATTAAATGGATTTTTAGAACAGGGAGATGGAAAAAGAGCTTGCTCTGTCCACTCCACGCATTGACCTGGTATTGCAGTATCTCCAGGACCGGTGCACCCCTTCTTTAATGCAGTTTCTAAAATCAGAAAGAATTGAATTCAATGTTTTTTGTTCATTTTGCTTGTTTGTCGGATTTTGGGATGGACTCTTTGGCTTTGCTTTTCTTCTCCTCATTGGATTTTTCATGTTCAAAGTTGCAGAAGCCAGATTACAAGCTCATTTTGGTTCAACTTCAGCAACTGTGCATTGCATTGCCATGTAATGTGATGCAATGCTATCTTTCTAGCTCTCCCTTTTTACTTCCTTTTGGATAAACAGACATATTAGGCAAGCATTTTGGAGCTTTCACCTAAATAACTACAGGTGGTGAGATAAGCTGCACAATATAATTGACCTTTCAGTATATTGTTGCACACACACCATCTATTTAGCAAATGCCCTTGTTATCAACAGCAGCCTTTTAAACTCACCTGAGCTAACAGGTATGTGCGCTGGTTACTCTGCTGCGCTTAAAATTTCTTTTTTGGTTTGCTACAATGCCTTTTCTGAAACGTTGTCTCCTTCTGCTGGAACACTGACTTCTTTCATTTAATGCCTGCAGACTATAAAAGAGAACCCAACCCAAAAAGTTTGGTTGATTAGTCTGTGGCATTCTGTTAAACTGTTGCTTATGGCGGTCTCTGTGAGCTTCTCAGCGACATTCAGCCAGCCAGGTATCCTGCCTGCAGTAGATGGAATGTGGCAATGGAACGCTGGCTGCGCGTGTCATATTAGGCTCTGAGCCTTTATATACCTGTGCACAGCAGCAGCCACCTTCAGTCTGCTGCTGGACAGCCAGCAGCAGCAGCAGCAGCAGGAGAGGTATGTAATCAGGAGCCCTCCTGCTAACGGTAGACAGCTGCTCGTTCCACCCCACACCCCGCCTTAATTGGTTCTCCTCCCTTCCAACAGTGTTGAGGCGGGTGGGAACAGCAGGGGGTGAAGGTGCTGTGTTTAAAGAGGTGGAGTTATGCAGATCTAAAACGCGTGGATTGCAGCAGCAGCAAGCCGAAAAGTGCAGGCATGTAAGGGATCTAGAGGTTGACAACATGTCTTCTTAACGGGAGTCCAGGAGCTCATCTCCACAAATGGACTTTTCAGGATCCTTGGGTGGCTCCGTAGTTTGAAACCAATTCTGGTTATCGCTTCTCGGCCTTTTGGCTAAGATCAAGTGTAGTATCTGTTCTTATCAGTTTAATATCTGATACGTCCCCTATCTGGGGACCATATATTAAATGGATTTTTAGAACAGGGAGATGGAAAAGAGCTTGCTCTGTCCACTCCACGCATTGACCTGGTATTGCAGTATCTCCAGGACCGTTGCACCCCTTCTTTAATGCAGTTTCTAAAATCAGAAAGAATTGAATTCAATGTTTTTTGTTCATTTTGCTTGTTTGTCGGATTTTGGGATGGACTCTTTGGCTTTGCTTTTCTTCTCCTCATTGGATTTTTCATGTTCAAAGTTGCAGAAGCCAGATTACAAGCTCATTTTGGTTCAACTTCAGCAACTGTGCATTGCATTGCCATGTAATGTGATGCAATGCTATCTTTCTAGCTCTCCCTTTTTACTTCCTTTTGGATAAACAGACATATTAGGCAAGCATTTTGGAGCTTTCACCTAAATAACTACAGGTGGTGAGATAAGCTGCACAATATAATTGACCTTTCAGTATATTGTTGCACACACACCATCTATTTAGCAAATGCCCTTGTTATCAACAGCAGCCTTTTAAACTCACCTGAGCTAACAGGTATGTGCGCTGGTTACTCTGCTGCGCTTAAAATTTCTTTTTTGGTTTGCTACAATGCCTTTTCTGAAACGTTGTCTCCTTCTGCTGGAACACTGACTTCTTTCATTTAATGCCTGCAGACTATAAAAGAGAACCCAACCCAAAAAGTTTGGTTGATTAGTCTATGGCATTCTGTTAAACTGTTGCTTATGGCGGTCTCTGTGAGCTTCTCAGCGACATTCAGCCAGCCAGGTATCCTGCCTGCAGTAGATGGAATGTGGCAATGGAACGCTGGCTGAGCGTGTCATAATAGGCTCTGAGCCTTTATATACCTGTGCACAGCAGCAGCCACCTTCAGTCTGCTGCTGGACAGCCAGCAGCAGCAGCAGCAGGAGAGGTATGTAATCAGGAGCCCTCCTGCTAAGGGTAGACAGCTGCTCGTTCCACCCCACCCCCCGCCTTAATTGGTTCTCCTCCCTTCCAACGGTGTTGAGGCGGGTGGGAACAGCAGGGGGTGAAGGTGCTGTGTTTAAAGAGGTGGAGTTATGCAGATCTAAAACGCGTGGATTGCAGCAGCAGCAAGCCGAAAAGTGCAGGCATGTAAGGGATCTAGAGGTTGACAACATGTCTTCTTAACGGGAGTCCAGGAGCTCATCTCCACAAATGGACTTTTCAGGATCCTTGGGTGGCTCCGTAGTTTGAAACCAATTCTTGTTATCGCTTCTCGGCCTTTTGGCTAAGATCAAGTGTAGTATCTGTTCTTATCAGTTTAATATCTGATACGTCCCCTATCTGGGGACCATATATTAAATGGATTTTTAGAACAGGGAGATGGAAAAAGAGCTTGCTCTGTCCACTCCACGCATTGACCTGGTATTGCAGTATCTCCAGGACCGGTGCACCCCTTCTTTAATGCAGTTTCTAAAATCAGAAAGAATTGAATTCAATGTTTTTTGTTCATTTTGCTTGTTTGTCGGATTTTGGGATGGACTCTTTGGCTTTGCTTTTCTTCTCCTCAATGGATTTTTCATGTTCAAAGTTGCAGAAGCCAGATTACAAGCTCATTTTGGTTCAACTTCAGCAACTGTGCATTGCATTGCCATGTAATGTGATGCAATGCTATCTTTCTAGCTCTCCCTTTTTACTTCCTTTTGGATAAACAGACATATTAGGCAAGCATTTTGGAGCTTTCACCTAAATAACTACAGGTGGTGAGATAAGCTGCACAATATAATTGACCTTTCAGTATATTGTTGCACACACACCATCTATTTAGCAAATGCCCTTGTTATCAACAGCAGCCTTTTAAACTCACCTGAGCTAACAGGTATGTGCGCTGGTTACTCTGCTGCGCTTAAAATTTCTTTTTTGGTTTGCTACAATGCCTTTTCTGAAACGTTGTCTCCTTCTGCTGGAACACTGACTTCTTTCATTTAATGCCTGCAGACTATAAAAGAGAACCCAACCCAAAAAGTTTGGTTGATTAGTCTGTGGCATTCTGTTAAACTGTTGCTTATGGCGGTCTCTGTGAGCTTCTCAGCGACATTCAGCCAGCCAGGTATCCTGCCTGCAGTAGATGGAATGTGGCAATGGAACGCTGGCTGCGCGTGTCATAATAGGCTCTGAGCCTTTATATACCTGTGCACAGCAGCAGCCACCTTCAGTCTGCTCCTGGACAGCCAGCAGCAGCAGCAGCAGGAGAGGTATGTAATCAGGAGCCCTCCTGCTAAGGGTAGACAGCTGCTCGTTCCACCCCACCCCCCGCCTTAATTGGTTCTCCTCCCTTCCAACGGTGTTGAGGCGGGTGGGAACAGCAGGGGGTGAAGGTGCTGTGTTTAAAGAGGTGGAGTTATGCAGATCTAAAACGCGTGGATTGCAGCAGCAGCAAGCCGAAAAGTGCAGGCATGTAAGGGATCTAGAGGTTGACAACATGTCTTCTTAACGGGAGTCCAGGAGCTCATCTCCACAAATGGACTTTTCAGGATCCTTGGGTGGCTCCGTAGTTTGAAACCAATTCTGGTTATCGCTTCTCGGCCTTTTGGCTAAGATCAAGTGTAGTATCTGTTCTTATCAGTTTAATATCTGATACGTCCCCTATCTGGGGACCATATATTAAATGGATTTTTAGAACAGGGAGATGGAAAAAGAGCTTGCTCTGTCCACTCCACGCATTGACCTGGTATTGCAGTATCTCCAGGACCGGTGCACCCCTTCTTTAATGCAGTTTCTAAAATCAGAAAGAATTGAATTCAATGTTTTTTGTTCATTTTGCTTGTTTGTCGGATTTTGGGATGGACTCTTTGGCTTTGCTTTTCTTCTCCTCAATGGATTTTTCATGTTCAAAGTTGCAGAAGCCAGATTACAAGCTCATTTTGGTTCAACTTCAGCAACTGTGCATTGCATTGCCATGTAATGTGATGCAATGCTATCTTTCTAGCTCTCCCTTTTTACTTCCTTTTGGATAAACAGACATATTAGGCAAGCATTTTGGAGCTTTCACCTAAATAACTACAGGTGGTGAGATAAGCTGCACAATATAATTGACCTTTCAGTATATTGTTGCACACACACCATCTATTTAGCAAATGCCCTTGTTATCAACAGCAGCCTTTTAAACTCACCTGAGCTAACAGGTATGTGCGCTGGTTACTCTGCTGCGCTTAAAATTTCTTTTTTGGTTTGCTACAATGCCTTTTCTGAAACGTTGTCTCCTTCTGCTGGAACACTGACTTCTTTCATTTAATGCCTGCAGACTATAAAAGAGAACCCAACCCAAAAAGTTTGGTTGATTAGTCTGTGGCATTCTGTTAAACTGTTGCTTATGGCGGTCTCTGTGAGCTTCTCAGCGACATTCAGCCAGCCAGGTATCCTGCCTGCAGTAGATGGAATGTGGCAATGGAACGCTGGCTGCGCGTGTCATAATAGGCTCTGAGCCTTTATATACCTGTGCACAGCAGCAGCCACCTTCAGTCTGCTGCTGGACAGCCAGCAGCAGCAGCAGCAGGAGAGGTATGTAATCAGGAGCCCTCCTGCTAAGGGTAGACAGCTGCTCGTTCCACCCCACCCCCCGCCTTAATTGGTTCTCCTCCCTTCCAACGGTGTTGAGGCGGGTGGGAACAGCAGGGGGTGAAGGTGCTGTGTT
This sequence comes from Phyllobates terribilis, assembly GCF_046119375.1. Taxonomy (NCBI): domain Eukaryota; kingdom Metazoa; phylum Chordata; class Amphibia; order Anura; family Dendrobatidae; genus Phyllobates; species Phyllobates terribilis. The sequence goes on along the minus strand of NW_027363136.1, from coordinate 1,829,926 downwards.
TAAAGAGGTGGAGTTATGCAGATCTAAAACGCGTGGATTGCAGCAGCAGCAAGCCGAAAAGTGCAGGCATGTAAGGGATCTAGAGGTTGACAACATGTCTTCTTAACGGGAGTCCAGGAGCTCATCTCCACAAATGGACTTTTCAGGATCCTTGGGTGGCTCCGTAGTTTGAAACCAATTCTGGTTATCGCTTCTCGGCCTTTTGGCTAAGATCAAGTGTAGTATCTGTTCTTATCAGTTTAATATCTGATACGTCCCCTATCTGGGGACCATATATTAAATGGATTTTTAGAACAGGGAGATGGAAAAAGAGCTTGCTCTGTCCACTCCACGCATTGACCTGGTATTGCAGTATCTCCAGGACCGGTGCACCCCTTCTTTAATGCAGTTTCTAAAATCAGAAAGAATTGAATTCAATGTTTTTTGTTCATTTTGCTTGTTTGTCGGATTTTGGGATGGACTCTTTGGCTTTGCTTTTCTTCTCCTCATTGGATTTTTCATGTTCAAAGTTGCAGAAGCCAGATTACAAGCTCATTTTGGTTCAACTTCAGCAACTGTGCATTGCATTGCCATGTAATGTGATGCAATGCTATCTTTCTAGCTCTCCCTTTTTACTTCCTTTTGGATAAACAGACATATTAGGCAAGCATTTTGGAGCTTTCACCTAAATAACTACAGGTGGTGAGATAAGCTGCACAATATAATTGACCTTTCAGTATATTGTTGCACACACACCATCTATTTAGCAAATGCCCTTGTTATCAACAGCAGCCTTTTAAACTCACCTGAGCTAACAGGTATGTGCGCTGGTTACTCTGCTGCGCTTAAAATTTCTTTTTTGGTTTGCTACAATGCCTTTTCTGAAACGTTGTCTCCTTCTGCTGGAACACTGACTTCTTTCATTTAATGCCTGCAGACTATAAAAGAGAACCCAACCCAAAAAGTTTGGTTGATTAGTCTGTGGCATTCTGTTAAACTGTTGCTTATGGCGGTCTCTGTGAGCTTCTCAGCGACATTCAGCCAGCCAGGTATCCTGCCTGCAGTAGATGGAATGTGGCAATGGAACGCTGGCTGCGCGTGTCATAATAGGCTCTGAGCCTTTATATACCTGTGCACAGCAGCAGCCACCTTCAGTCTGCTGCTGGACAGCCAGCAGCAGCAGCAGCAGGAGAGGTATGTAATCAGGAGCCCTCCTGCTAAGGGTAGACAGCTGCTCGTTCCACCCCACCCCCCGCCTTAATTGGTTCTCCTCCCTTCCAACGGTGTTGAGGCGGGTGGGAACAGCAGGGGGTGAAGGTGCTGTGTTTAAAGAGGTGGAGTTATGCAGATCTAAAACGCGTGGATTGCAGCAGCAGCAAGCCGAAAAGTGCAGGCATGTAAGGGATCTAGAGGTTGACAACATGTCTTCTTAACGGGAGTCCAGGAGCTCATCTCCACAAATGGACTTTTCAGGATCCTTGGGTGGCTCCGTAGTTTGAAACCAATTCTGGTTATCGCTTCTCGGCCTTTTGGCTAAGATCAAGTGTAGTATCTGTTCTTATCAGTTTAATATCTGATACGTCCCCTATCTGGGGACCATATATTAAATGGATTTTTAGAACAGGGAGATGGAAAAAGAGCTTGCTCTGTCCACTCCACGCATTGACCTGGTATTGCAGTATCTCCAGGACCGGTGCACCCCTTCTTTAATGCAGTTTCTAAAATCAGAAAGAATTGAATTCAATGTTTTTTGTTCATTTTGCTTGTTTGTCGGATTTTGGGATGGACTCTTTGGCTTTGCTTTTCTTCTCCTCAATGGATTTTTCATGTTCAAAGTTGCAGAAGCCAGATTACAAGCTCATTTTGGTTCAACTTCAGCAACTGTGCATTGCATTGCCATGTAATGTGATGCAATGCTATCTTTCTAGCTCTCCCTTTTTACTTCCTTTTGGATAAACAGACATATTAGGCAAGCATTTTGGAGCTTTCACCTAAATAACTACAGGTGGTGAGATAAGCTGCACAATATAATTGACCTTTCAGTATATTGTTGCACACACACCATCTATTTAGCAAATGCCCTTGTTATCAACAGCAGCCTTTTAAACTCACCTGAGCTAACAGGTATGTGCGCTGGTTACTCTGCTGCGCTTAAAATTTCTTTTTTGGTTTGCTACAATGCCTTTTCTGAAACGTTGTCTCCTTCTGCTGGAACACTGACTTCTTTCATTTAATGCCTGCAGACTATAAAAGAGAACCCAACCCAAAAAGTTTGGTTGATTAGTCTGTGGCATTCTGTTAAACTGTTGCTTATGGCGGTCTCTGTGAGCTTCTCAGCGACATTCAGCCAGCCAGGTATCCTGCCTGCAGTAGATGGAATGTGGCAATGGAACGCTGGCTGCGCGTGTCATAATAGGCTCTGAGCCTTTATATACCTGTGCACAGCAGCAGCCACCTTCAGTCTGCTGCTGGACAGCCAGCAGCAGCAGCAGCAGGAGAGGTATGTAATCAGGAGCCCTCCTGCTAAGGGTAGACAGCTGCTCGTTCCACCCCACCCCCCGCCTTAATTGGTTCTCCTCCCTTCCAACGGTGTTGAGGCGGGTGGGAACAGCAGGGGGTGAAGGTGCTGTGTTTAAAGAGGTGGAGTTATGCAGATCTAAAACGCGTGGATTGCAGCAGCAGCAAGCCGAAAAGTGCAGGCATGTAAGGGATCTAGAGGTTGACAACATGTCTTCTTAACGGGAGTCCAGGAGCTCATCTCCACAAATGGACTTTTCAGGATCCTTGGGTGGCTCCGTAGTTTGAAACCAATTCTGGTTATCGCTTCTCGGCCTTTTGGCTAAGATCAAGTGTAGTATCTGTTCTTATCAGTTTAATATCTGATACGTCCCCTATCTGGGGACCATATATTAAATGGATTTTTAGAACAGGGAGATGGAAAAAGAGCTTGCTCTGTCCACTCCACGCATTGACCTGGTATTGCAGTATCTCCAGGACCGGTGCACCCCTTCTTTAATGCAGTTTCTAAAATCAGAAAGAATTGAATTCAATGTTTTTTGTTCATTTTGCTTGTTTGTCGGATTTTGGGATGGACTCTTTGGCTTTGCTTTTCTTCTCCTCATTGGATTTTTCATGTTCAAAGTTGCAGAAGCCAGATTACAAGCTCATTTTGGTTCAACTTCAGCAACTGTGCATTGCATTGCCATGTAATGTGATGCAATGCTATCTTTCTAGCTCTCCCTTTTTACTTCCTTTTGGATAAACAGACATATTAGGCAAGCATTTTGGAGCTTTCACCTAAATAACTACAGGTGGTGAGATAAGCTGCACAATATAATTGACCTTTCAGTATATTGTTGCACACACACCATCTATTTAGCAAATGCCCTTGTTATCAACAGCAGCCTTTTAAACTCACCTGAGCTAACAGGTATGTGCGCTGGTTACTCTGCTGCGCTTAAAATTTCTTTTTTGGTTTGCTACAATGCCTTTTCTGAAACGTTGTCTCCTTCTGCTGGAACACTGACTTCTTTCATTTAATGCCTGCAGACTATAAAAGAGAACCCAACCCAAAAAGTTTGGTTGATTAGTCTGTGGCATTCTGTTAAACTGTTGCTTATGGCGGTCTCTGTGAGCTTCTCAGCGACATTCAGCCAGCCAGGTATCCTGCCTGCAGTAGATGGAATGTGGCAATGGAACGCTGGCTGCGCGTGTCATAATAGGCTCTGAGCCTTTATATACCTGTGCACAGCAGCAGCCACCTTCAGTCTGCTGCTGGACAGCCAGCAGCAGCAGCAGCAGGAGAGGTATGTAATCAGGAGCCCTCCTGCTAAGGGTAGACAGCTGCTCGTTCCACCCAACCCCCCGCCTTAATTGGTTCTCCTCCCTTCCAACGGTGTTGAGGCGGGTGGGAACAGCAGGGGGTGAAGGTGCTGTGTTTAAAGAGGTGGAGTTATGCAGATCTAAAACGCGTGGATTGCAGCAGCAGCAAGCCGAAAAGTGCAGGCATGTAAGGGATCTAGAGGTTGACAACATGTCTTCTTAACGGGAGTCCAGGAGCTCATCTTCACAAATGGACTTTTCAGGATCCTTGGGTGGCTCCGTAGTTTGAAACCAATTCTGGTTATCGCTTCTCGGCCTTTTGGCTAAGATCAAGTGTAGTATCTGTTCTTATCAGTTTAATATCTGATACGTCCCCTATCTGGGGACCATATATTAAATGGATTTTTAGAACAGGGAGATGGAAAAAGAGCTTGCTCTGTCCACTCCACGCATTGACCTGGTATTGCAGTTGTAGCACCCTGAGGATTCGGCTGCTACAGGGGTATTGCACCTCAACCCAGAGGTGTGATATTCCACTCCCGGATAAGGATGGAGAGTGGAACTGAGCTCGGTAGGCTGCATGCACTACACACATCCCATTTCCGAGGAACAGGCCGACGGTACTCCCACTTAGAAATGTGCAGGTACGACCGAGTCTGTTCCTGGCTGGAGTGGGAGGGGGGTGGTACATCCCATGTAGTGTAGGGGCAGATAGGGGGAGCAGCCTGGGTAAAGATAGGAGCTCATTGGGTGCTGGTCACCTGAGCTCACACATAGAGGGTGTATATAAGGTGGGCACCAACTAAGATCAGGGTCAGATGCAGAGAACAAGTCAGTTGGAGACAGCAAGACAGCTGCAGAGGAGCAGACAGCAAGCAGAGAGGAAGTCAGCCTGCAGCAAGGGAGAAGAGAGACCCTGAGTGAGAGAGGAGCAGAGAAGGAGTACCCAGAGGGGAAAACAGAGAGGACCCAAGAACCCAAATTAAAGCACCGGGTGAGGAGTCGGCATCAGGGTACCGGAACCCAAGCTGGTGGGGGTAAAAACATTCCCCAGCCAGAGACCGGAGACCGTGGGCAGCGTCTGCCACGGTCACCCATCACATCCACCCCGAAGGCACACCACATGAAGGGTCAGGGAACCCAGGGCCAAGGGTGTCCCAACAGAAGGCCCGAGGGAGCTGGACCTAGGTGGATTACTGGTGGGGACGGCCAGAGAACGGGACAGAAAGAGAGCTCAGGGCCACGCTCCGGACTTGTTTGGGGGTTGGCTGGATCCAGGACCTGGTGGACGCAGCACGGCTCGGGTGGTCACTAGCAGCTGGAGTGACCAGTACAACATCTGCAGTAAGTAAACACCCTTAACTGCACAACCCGACTCTGTCTTCACTGCCGTCTGCACTACACCACCACAACCCCCATCCTCTGCGCCTGTCCCCTCTGAGGCTATACCCCTCCCGTTGGGGGTTATCCCACCAAGCTGCGCACCCACCATCAGCCTCAGCGGACCCTGCTGCAGCGGCGGCCACAGTGACCGCATCACAACGGGTGGCGTAGTCGACACCAAAGAACTCTTAATAACATCTGTAGGACTGCCACATAACACTGAGCTTGACGCCCTGGGCACGGGGCCGGGTCACAGCCGCTCGGAGACTACAACCCCCCATCTGATCCGGTGCCGGGTATTCCCCTCAAAAAGGAATATGTCCCAGGGGGCGCGTCAACTTTGGCGTAGTCGGCAGGATTACGTGCCCGCAACACCCGGGTACTGCGTGCCTGAAGAAAAGTGCAAGTTTACCTCAGAAAGAAGTCTCCTGCCGGTTCCGGAGGGTCCACGCCATCGGACCCCATCACAGGTCGTTTCCCGCCGATTGTCCGCCATTTCCAGCTTGTTCCCGCCATCTGCAGAGTTTCCCGCCACTGGGCGACGCTTCCCGCCAAATCCGGAGATTTCCCGCCTTAGAAGAGCAGCGGACGCCATTATGGGCGTGCCAAAGGAGGGCAAGAGGCCGCCTCCCATCGTGGGCCAGGACAGAAAATGGCGCCAAAAGTGGAAACCGCCCCCACCAACAGAGACTGTGATGCTGGAGGTGTCTGTCAGCGTGAAAGAACTCCCCCTGGAGCTGACAGTCACCGAGTTGCCCCGGGACCGCCCTCTAAGTGGGAGGAGACGAAAGAAAAGAACGAAGATGGGTGCCGCCTGGAGCAGTCTGGAGCGAGCGCACCCGGAGACAGGAAGCCTGGAGAGGAGCAGCAGAGAAGCTCACCCGGAGATGTCCAGAGAGCAGAGCAGCACCGGCCCGCTGGCCAGGAGCCTGCTGGAAGAAGAGCAGAGCAGCACCGACCCGTTGGTCAGGAGCCTGCTGGACACCACGACCCCACTAGGCCTAGTGGAGGTCCTTGCACAGCTCCCCCGAGACCGGGAGTGTGCACAGACTGCCCTGGAGGGCCTCGCACGGAGGATGGCCCGGGTACAGCGCGAGATATTGGCGGAATGGAGCCGGGAGATGGCCCAGCAAGCTGAAACCAAGACCCGGAGCACGACAGCCGAGATGAGGAAGCAGACCGCCTCTGAGGATGGCGCGGGAGGACCAAAGGTCGGAGACGGCGCAGAGAAGGGAGCCGAACGCATGGAGGCAGGTAAAGGGGACGTCTATACCCCAAGCCGTGACACCGCTTACCTGCCCCAGCTCCCCGTCGCAGAGCCCGAAAGTCCCCCTGCTGTGCCCGAAAACGCCATGTCACCGACGCAGACTAGGCCCCAACCGGAAGCCGCCGCCGCGACCCCTGTGACGTCACACGCCTCGACCCCGAGCGTGACCAAGCAGGAAGTACCACCAGCCTGGTCGCAGGGCCTAGAATTCCCGGGCGCCGCATCACCAACAGCGCCCCCTACCTCCGCGGAGCCTCCGGCCTGGCCGCAAGGCCAGGTAGCCCAGGGCGCCGCCGTATTAACGGTGCCCTTCACCTTCCAGGTGCCCCAGGCCTGGCCGCAAGGCCTGGGCAACCCGGGCGCCACCACCACCGCGCCCGCACCCGCAAAACCAAGGGTGCCGCGTCTGGGAGAGGACTTGTTCAGCCAGCTCACATGGCCGGACGGGTCTGAAGTTACCACCAGCAAAAAGCAAAGAGCAGGAGGAAGACGCCGTTGAGTGCGGCAGAGCAGTAGCTGTAAATAGTTACCCAATCGGGGTATAAAGAAACTGAAACTGTTGCTACAAATATATAGTCCCCGTTGGGACCAGCTGAGTGAACTGTTTACCCGTTAACCCCTTAATCCCACAGGCTGAGGACTGTGAGCAGCCATTCCCTTTCCCTCCTTACCTGGCCGAGGACTGAGAGCGGCCATATCCCCTGTATATAGTTGCGCGTCCTAAAGCGCCCCCTACCGGTTTTATAGGAAAACCAGTTTTTCTAAGAGACTGTCGCACTTTTCCCGGACACACGTTGCACAGTGTCCGGAGGAGGAACCTGAAACAAGAGACGACGAGAATGTTTATATGAAAAATTTTATATATATAATGTTTTATATGTTTTATTATGTTTATATGAAAATTTTGTATGTTTTGGTGTTTTGTCCTTACAGCCCGAGGACGTGCTGTGATTTACCAGGGGGGAATGTAGCACCCTGAGGATTCGGCTGCTACAGGGGTATTGCACCTCAACCCAGAGGTGTGATATTCCACTCCCGGATAAGGATGGAGAGTGGAACTGAGCTCGGTAGGCTGCATGCACTACACACATCCCATTTCCGAGGAACAGGCCGACGGTACTCCCACTTAGAAATGTGCAGGTACGACCGAGTCTGTTCCTGGCTGGAGTGGGAGGGGGGTGGTACATCCCATGTAGTGTAGGGGCAGATAGGGGGAGCAGCCTGGGTAAAGATAGGAGCTCATTGGGTGCTGGTCACCTGAGCTCACACATAGAGGGTGTATATAAGGTGGGCACCAACTAAGATCAGGGTCAGATGCAGAGAACAAGTCAGTTGGAGACAGCAAGACAGCTGCAGAGGAGCAGACAGCAAGCAGAGAGGAAGTCAGCCTGCAGCAAGGGAGAAGAGAGACCCTGAGTTAGAGAGGAGCAGAGAAGGAGTACCCAGAGGGGAAAACAGAGAGGACCCAAGAACCCAAATTAAAGCACCGGGTGAGGAGTCGGCATCAGGGTACCGGAACCCACGCTGGTGGGGGTAAAAACATTCCCCAGCCAGAGACCGGAGACCGTGGGCAGCGTCTGCCACGGTCACCCATCACATCCACCCCGAAGGCACACCACATGAAGGGTCAGGGAACCCAGGGCCAAGGGTGTCCCAACAGAAGGCCCGAGGGAGCTGGACCTAGGTGGATTACTGGTGGGGACGGCCAGAGAACGGGACAGAAAGAGAGCTCAGGGCCACGCTCCGGACTTGTTTGGGGGTTGGCTGGATCCAGGACCTGGTGGACTCAGCACGGCTCGGGTGGTCACTAGCAGCTGGAGTGACCAGTACAACATCTGCAGTAAGTAAACACCCTTAACTGCACAACCCGACTCTGTCTTCACTGCCGTCTGCACTACACCACCACAGCCCCCATCCTCTGCGCCTGTCCCCTCTGAGGCTATACCCCTCCCGTTGGGGGTTATCCCACCAAGCTGCGCACCCACCATCAGCCTCAGCGGACCCTGCTGCAGCGGCGGCCACAGTGACCGCATCACAACGGGTGGCGTAGTCGACACCAAAGAACTCTTAATAACATCTGTAGGACTGCCACATAACACTGAGCTTGACGCCCTGGGCACGGGGCCGGGTCACAGCCGCTCGGAGACTACAACCCCCCATCTGATCCGGTGCCGGGTATTCCCCTCAAAAAGGAATATGTCCCAGGGGGCGCGTCACAGTATCTCCAGGACCGGTGCACCCCTTCTTTAATGCAGTTTCTAAAATCAGAAAGAATTGAATTCAATGTTTTTTGTTCATTTTGCTTGTTTGTCGGATTTTGGGATGGACTCTTTGGCTTTGCTTTTCTTCTCCTCATTGGATTTTTCATGTTCAAAGTTGCAGAAGCCAGATTACAAGCTCATTTTGGTTCAACTTCAGCAACTGTGCATTGCATTGCCATGTAATGTGATGCAATGCTATCTTTCTAGCTCTCCCTTTTTACTTCCTTTTGGATAAACAGACATATTAGGCAAGCATTTTGGAGCTTTCACCTAAATAACTACAGGTGGTGAGATAAGCTGCACAATATAATTGACCTTTCAGTATATTGTTGCACACACACCATCTATTTAGCAAATGCCCTTGTTATCAACAGCAGCCTTTTAAACTCACCTGAGCTAACAGGTATGTGCGCTGGTTACTCTGCTGCGCTTAAAATTTCTTTTTTGGTTTGCTACAATGCCTTTTCTGAAACGTTGTCTCCTTCTGCTGGAACACTGACTTCTTTCATTTAATGCCTGCAGACTATAAAAGAGAACCCAACCCAAAAAGTTTGGTTGATTAGTCTGTGGCATTCTGTTAAACTGTTGCTTATGGCGGTCTCTGTGAGCTTCTCAGCGACATTCAGCCAGCCAGGTATCCTGCCTGCAGTAGATGGAATGTGGCAATGGAACGCTGGCTGCGCGTGTCATAATAGGCTCTGAGCCTTTATATACCTGTGCACAGCAGCAGCCACCTTCAGTCTGCTGCTGGACAGCCAGCAGCAGCAGCAGCAGGAGAGGTATGTAATCAGGAGCCCTCCTGCTAAGGGTAGACAGCTGCTCGTTCCACCCCACCCCCCGCCTTAATTGGTTCTCCTCCCTTCCAACGGTGTTGAGGCGGGTGGGAACAGCAGGGGGTGAAGGTGCTGTGTTTAAAGAGGTGGAGTTATGCAGATCTAAAACGCGTGGATTGCAGCAGCAGCAAGCCGAAAAGTGCAGGCATGTAAGGGATCTAGAGGTTGACAACATGTCTTCTTAACGGGAGTCCAGGAGCTCATCTCCACAAATGGACTTTTCAGGATCCTTGGGTGGCTCCGTAGTTTGAAACCAATTCTGGTTATCGCTTCTCGGCCTTTTGGCTAAGATCAAGTGTAGTATCTGTTCTTATCAGTTTAATATCTGATACGTCCCCTATCTGGGGACCATATATTAAATGGATTTTTAGAACAGGGAGATGGAAAAAGAGCTTGCTCTGTCCACTCCACGCATTGACCTGGTATTGCAGTATCTCCAGGACCGGTGCACCCCTTCTTTAATGCAGTTTCTAAAATCAGAAAGAATTGAATTCAATGTTTTTTGTTCATTTTGCTTGTTTGTCGGATTTTGGGATGGACTCTTTGGCTTTGCTTTTCTTCTCCTCATTGGATTTTTCATGTTCAAAGTTGCAGAAGCCAGATTACAAGCTCATTTTGGTTCAACTTCAGCAACTGTGCATTGCATTGCCATGTAATGTGATGCAGTGCTATCTTTCTAGCTCTCCCTTTTTACTTCCTTTTGGATAAACAGACATATTAGGCAAGCATTTTGGAGCTTTCACCTAAATAACTACAGGTGGTGAGATAAGCTGCACAATATAATTGACCTTTCAGTATATTGTTGCACACACACCATCTATTTAGCAAATGCCCTTGTTATCAACAGCAGCCTTTTAAACTCCCCTGAGCTAACAGGTATGTGCGCTGGTTACTCTGCTGCGCTTAAAATTTCTTTTTTGGTTTGCTACAATGCCTTTTCTGAAACGTTGTCTCCTTCTGCTGGAACACTGACTTCTTTCATTTAATGCCTGCAGACTATAAAAGAGAACCCAACCCAAAAAGTTTGGTTGATTAGTCTGTGGCATTCTGTTAAACTGTTGCTTATGGCGGTCTCTGTGAGCTTCTCAGCGACATTCAGCCAGCCAGGTATCCTGCCTGCAGTAGATGGAATGTGGCAATGGAACGCTGGCTGCGCGTGTCATAATAGGCTCTGAGCCTTTATATACCTGTGCACAGCAGCAGCCACCTTCAGTCTGCTGCTGGACAGCCAGCAGCAGCAGCAGCAGGAGAGGTATGTAATCAGGAGCCCTCCTGCTAAGGGTAGACAGCTGCTCGTTCCACCCCACCCCCCGCCTTAATTGGTTCTCCTCCCTTCCAACGGTGTTGAGGCGGGTGGGAACAGCAGGGGGTGAAGGTGCTGTGTTTAAAGAGGTGGAGTTATGCAGATCTAAAACGCGTGGATTGCAGCAGCAGCAAGCCGAAAAGTGCAGGCATGTAAGGGATCTAGAGGTTGACAACATGTCTTCTTAACGGGAGTCCAGGAGCTCATCTCCACAAATGGACTTTTCAGGATCCTTGGGTGGCTCCGTAGTTTGAAACCAATTCTGGTTATCGCTTCTCGGCCTTTTGGCTAAGATCAAGTGTAGTATCTGTTCTTATCAGTTTAATATCTGATACGTCCCCTATCTGGGGACCATATATTAAATGGATTTTTAGAACAGGGAGATGGAAAAAGAGCTTGCTCTGTCCACTCCACGCATTGACCTGGTATTGCAGTATCTCCAGGACCGGTGCACCCCTTCTTTAATGCAGTTTCTAAAATCAGAAAGAATTGAATTCAATGTTTTTTGTTCATTTTGCTTGTTTGTCGGATTTTGGGATGGACTCTTTGGCTTTGCTTTTCTTCTCCTCATTGGATTTTTCATGTTCAAAGTTGCAGAAGCCAGATTACAAGCTCATTTTGGTTCAACTTCAGCAACTGTGCATTGCATTGCCATGTAATGTGATGCAATGCTATCTTTCTAGCTCTCCCTTTTTACTTCCTTTTGGATAAACAGACATATTAGGCAAGCATTTTGGAGCTTTCACCTAAATAACTACAGGTGGTGAGATAAGCTGCACAATATAATTGACCTTTCAGTATATTGTTGCACACACACCATCTATTTAGCAAATGCCCTTGTTATCAACAGCAGCCTTTTAAACTCACCTGAGCTAACAGGTATGTGCGCTGGTTACTCTGCTGCGCTTAAAATTTCTTTTTTGGTTTGCTACAATGCCTTTTCTGAAACGTTGTCTCCTTCTGCTGGAACACTGACTTCTTTCATTTAATGCCTGCAGACTATAAAAGAGAACCCAACCCAAAAAGTTTGGTTGATTAGTCTGTGGCATTCTGTTAAACTGTTGCTTATGGCGGTCTCTGTGAGCTTCTCAGCGACATTCAGCCAGCCAGGTATCCTGCCTGCAGTAGATGGAATGTGGCAATGGAACGCTGGCTGCGCGTGTCATAATAGGCTCTGAGCCTTTATATACCTGTGCACAGCAGCAGCCACCTTCAGTCTGCTGCTGGACAGCCAGCAGCAGCAGCAGCAGGAGAGGTATGTAATCAGGAGCCCTCCTGCTAAGGGTAGACAGCTGCTCGTTCCACCCCACCCCCCGCCTTAATTGGTTCTCCTCCCTTCCAACGGTGTTGAGGCGGGTGGGAACAGCAGGGGGTGAAGGTGCTGTGTTTAAAGAGGTGGAGTTATGCAGATCTAAAACGCGTGGATTGCAGCAGCAGCAAGCCGAAAAGTGCAGGCATGTAAGGGATCTAGAGGTTGACAACATGTCTTCTTAACGGGAGTCCAGGAGCTCATCTCCACAAATGGACTTTTCAGGATCCTTGGGTGGCTCCGTAGTTTGAAACCAATTCTGGTTATCGCTTCTCGGCCTTTTGGCTAAGATCAAGTGTAGTATCTGTTCTTATCAGTTTAATATCTGATACGTCCCCTATCTGGGGACCATATATTAAATGGATTTTTAGAACAGGGAGATGGAAAAAGAGCTTGCTCTGTCCACTCCACGCATTGACCTGGTATTGCAGTATCTCCAGGACCGGTGCACCCCTTCTTTAATGCAGTTTCTAAAATCAGAAAGAATTGAATTCAATGTTTTTTGTTCATTTTGCTTGTTTGTCGGATTTTGGGATGGACTCTTTGGCTTTGCTTTTCTTCTCCTCATTGGATTTTTCATGTTCAAAGTTGCAGAAGCCAGATTACAAGCTCATTTTGGTTCAACTTCAGCAACTGTGCATTGCATTGCCATGTAATGTGATGCAATGCTATCTTTCTAGCTCTCCCTTTTTACTTCCTTTTGGATAAACAGACATATTAGGCAAGCATTTTGGAGCTTTCACCTAAATAACTACAGGTGGTGAGATAAGCTGCACAATATAATTGACCTTTCAGTATATTGTTGCACACACACCATCTATTTAGCAAATGCCCTTGTTATCAACAGCAGCCTTTTAAACTCACCTGAGCTAACAGGTATGTGCGCTGGTTACTCTGCTGCGCTTAAAATTTCTTTTTTGGTTTGCTACAATGCCTTTTCTGAAACGTTGTCTCCTTCTGCTGGAACACTGACTTCTTTCATTTAATGCCTGCAGACTATAAAAGAGAACCCAACCCAAAAAGTTTGGTTGATTAGTCTGTGGCATTCTGTTAAACTGTTGCTTATGGCGGTCTCTGTGAGCTTCTCAGCGACATTCAGCCAGCCAGGTATCCTGCCTGCAGTAGATGGAATGTGGCAATGGAACGCTGGCTGCGCGTGTCATAATAGGCTCTGAGCCTTTATATACCTGTGCACAGCAGCAGCCACCTTCAGTCTGCTGCTGGACAGCCAGCAGCAGCAGCAGGAGAGGTATGTAATCAGGAGCCCTCCTGCTAAGGGTAGACAGCTGCTCGTTCCACCCCACCCCCCGCCTTAATTGGTTCTCCTCCCTTCCAACGGTGTTGAGGCGGGTGGGAACAGCAGGGGGTGAAGGTGCTGTGTTTAAAGAGGTGGAGTTATGCAGATCTAAAACGCGTGGATTGCAGCAGCAGCAAGCCGAAAAGTGCAGGCATGTAAGGGATCTAGAGGTTGACAACATGTCTTCTTAACGGGAGTCCAGGAGCTCATCTCCACAAATGGACTTTTCAGGATCCTTGGGTGGCTCCGTAGTTTGAAACCAATTCTGGTTATCGCTTCTCGGCCTTTTGGCTAAGATCAAGTGTAGTATCTGTTCTTATCAGTTTAATATCTGATACGTCCCCTATCTGGGGACCATATATTAAATGGATTTTTAGAACAGGGAGATGGAAAAAGAGCTTGCTCTGTCCACTCCACGCATTGACCTGGTATTGCAGTATCTCCAGGACCGGTGCACCCCTTCTTTAATGCAGTTTCTAAAATCAGAAAGAATTGAATTCAATGTTTTTTGTTCATTTTGCTTGTTTGTCGGATTTTGGGATGGACTCTTTGGCTTTGCTTTTCTTCTCCTCATTGGATTTTTCATGTTCAAAGTTGCAGAAGCCAGATTACAAGCTCATTTTGGTTCAACTTCAGCAACTGTGCATTGCATTGCCATGTAATGTGATGCAATGCTATCTTTCTAGCTCTCCCTTTTTACTTCCTTTTGGATAAACAGACATATTAGGCAAGCATTTTGGAGCTTTCACCTAAATAACTACAGGTGGTGAGATAAGCTGCACAATATAATTGACCTTTCAGTATATTGTTGCACACACACCATCTATTTAGCAAATGCCCTTGTTATCAACAGCAGCCTTTTAAACTCACCTGAGCTAACAGGTATGTGCGCTGGTTACTCTGCTGCGCTTAAAATTTCTTTTTTGGTTTGCTACAATGCCTTTTCTGAAACGTTGTCTCCTTCTGCTGGAACACTGACTTCTTTCATTTAATGCCTGCAGACTATAAAAGAGAACCCAACCCAAAAAGTTTGGTTGATTAGTCTGTGGCATTCTGTTAAACTGTTGCTTATGGCGGTCTCTGTGAGCTTCTCAGCGACATTCAGCCAGCCAGGTATCCTGCCTGCAGTAGATGGAATGTGGCAATGGAACGCTGGCTGCGCGTGTCATAATAGGCTCTGAGCCTTTATATACCTGTGCACAGCAGCAGCCACCTTCAGTCTGCTGCTGGACAGCCAGCAGCAGCAGCAGCAGGAGAGGTATGTAATCAGGAGCCCTCCTGCTAAGGGTAGACAGCTGCTCGTTCCACCCCACCCCCCGCCTTAATTGGTTCTCCTCCCTTCCAACGGTGTTGAGGCGGGTGGGAACAGCAGGGGGTGAAGGTGCTGTGTTTAAAGAGGTGGAGTTATGCAGATCTAAAACGCGTGGATTGCAGCAGCAGCAAGCCGAAAAGTGCAGGCATGTAAGGGATCTAGAGGTTGACAACATGTCTTCTTAACGGGAGTCCAGGAGCTCATCTCCACAAATGGACTTTTCAGGATCCTTGGGTGGCTCCGTAGTTTGAAACCAATTCTGGTTATCGCTTCTCGGCCTTTTGGCTAAGATCAAGTGTAGTATCTGTTCTTATCAGTTTAATATCTGATACGTCCCCTATCTGGGGACCATATATTAAATGGATTTTTAGAACAGGGAGATGGAAAAAGAGCTTGCTCTGTCCACTCCACGCATTGACCTGGTATTGCAGTATCTCCAGGACCGGTGCACCCCTTCTTTAATGCAGTTTCTAAAATCAGAAAGAATTGAATTCAATGTTTTTTGTTCATTTTGCTTGTTTGTCGGATTTTGGGATGGACTCTTTGGCTTTGCTTTTCTTCTCCTCATTGGATTTTTCATGTTCAAAGTTGCAGAAGCCAGATTACAAGCTCATTTTGGTTCAACTTCAGCAACTGTGCATTGCATTGCCATGTAATGTGATGCAATGCTATCTTTCTAGCTCTCCCTTTTTACTTCCTTTTGGATAAACAGACATATTAGGCAAGCATTTTGGAGCTTTCACCTAAATAACTACAGGTGGTGAGATAAGCTGCACAATATAATTGACCTTTCAGTATATTGTTGCACACACACCATCTATTTAGCAAATGCCCTTGTTATCAACAGCAGCCTTTTAAACTCACCTGAGCTAACAGGTATGTGCGCTGGTTACTCTGCTGCGCTTAAAATTTCTTTTTTGGTTTGCTACAATGCCTTTTCTGAAACGTTGTCTCCTTCTGCTGGAACACTGACTTCTTTCATTTAATGCCTGCAGACTATAAAAGAGAACCCAACCCAAAAAGTTTGGTTGATTAGTCTGTGGCATTCTGTTAAACTGTTGCTTATGGCGGTCTCTGTGAGCTTCTCAGCGACATTCAGCCAGCCAGGTATCCTGCCTGCAGTAGATGGAATGTGGCAATGGAACGCTGGCTGCGCGTGTCATAATAGGCTCTGAGCCTTTATATACCTGTGCACAGCAGCAGCCACCTTCAGTCTGCTGCTGGACAGCCAGCAGCAGCAGCAGCAGGAGAGGTATGTAATCAGGAGCCCTCCTGCTAAGGGTAGACAGCTGCTCGTTCCACCCCACCCCCCGCCTTAATTGGTTCTCCTCCCTTCCAACGGTGTTGAGGCGGGTGGGAACAGCAGGGGGTGAAGGTGCTGTGTTTAAAGAGGTGGAGTTATGCAGATCTAAAACGCGTGGATTGCAGCAGCAGCAAGCCGAAAAGTGCAGGCATGTAAGGGATCTAGAGGTTGACAACATGTCTTCTTAACGGGAGTCCAGGAGCTCATCTCCACAAATGGACTTTTCAGGATCCTTGGGTGGCTCCGTAGTTTGAAACCAATTCTGGTTATCGCTTCTCGGCCTTTTGGCTAAGATCAAGTGTAGTATCTTTCGAAAAGGCGGTTTTGGATGTTGGCCGCCCTAGTAGATTGATACATTATGCACACTGGGGTTTAGGCGCTTGTTAGTACGCCATTTGGCTAATATAGTCATCTGGTGGAAAGCATAGCCCCCCAGGATCGACGCCATTGGGCCGGGGAAGATCGAAAGCCCGAAGTGTGAAGTGCCCCAGGAGTGGTGACCCTGGGGTGCCTCAACTCACTGGGATTGGGAACCCCACTTGAGTTTATGGCACATTTGCACTAGCACTTCAATATTTCTTTCTTCACACACACCCTTATTCCGGGCCTTCTGGCCTTAGGATGGGGAATTTTTCAATTCCCGGTCGAAGGTCCGGGCAGTATAATACTGTGAAACCTTCACTATTTATTTAATTTTTTTGTCACTGTGTGTCCACTTTTTCACGTGTGTCCACGTCCTTACTAGGATTTTGTCGGGATGCGGTTCCCTTACGGGTTCCTCTCTTGGCAGGTCTAGGGGGGGAGTGTGTGGCCATCAGGTTCCGCTCCCCCCTGAACCCCCCTGGCTCTCCTCTTTCTGGAGGAGAGCGTTGTTGGCTCCCCTCTTCCGGGAGGGGAGCACAGTCTTTGGCTCCCAGTGCCTTGCTCGGGTGAGAACTCGGGCAGGTGCTGGGGGTAAGATTGGGTCGCCTCTGGCTCCGGCTGGAGGTGGCTATTTGTCCCTGTTCCTCGCTGTGGCCTTCTGGCTCGGAGGGACGGGGAATGGTTTGGGGGACTCTTCTCCTTTTGGAGAGGGTTTCAAGAAGACCAGCATCCTAGTGCACTTTTTTTGTGGCACTTGTCACTTTTTTAAGCGCACTCGGGTTTTGTACACGAATTCGGGCTTTCGAAAAAAAAAAAAATCTGTTCTTATCAGTTTAATATCTGATACGTCCCCTATCTGGGGACCATATATTAAATGGATTTTTAGAACAGGGAGATGGAAAAAGAGCTTGCTCTGTCCACTCCACGCATTGACCTGGTATTGCAGTATCTCCAGGACCGGTGCACCCCTTCTTTAATGCAGTTTCTAAAATCAGAAAGAATTGAATTCAATGTTTTTTGTTCATTTTGCTTGTTTGTCGGATTTTGGGATGGACTCTTTGGCTTTGCTTTTCTTCTCCTCATTGGATTTTTCATGTTCAAAGTTGCAGAAGCCAGATTACAAGCTCATTTTGGTTCAACTTCAGCAACTGTGCATTGCATTGCCATGTAATGTGATGCAATGCTATCTTTCTAGCTCTCCCTTTTTACTTCCTTTTGGATAAACAGACATATTAGGCAAGCATTTTGGAGCTTTCACCTAAATAACTACAGGTGGTGAGATAAGCTGCACAATATAATTGACCTTTCAGTATATTGTTGCACACACACCATCTATTTAGCAAATGCCCTTGTTATCAACAGCAGCCTTTTAAACTCACCTGAGCTAACAGGTATGTGCGCTGGTTACTCTGCTGCGCTTAAAATTTCTTTTTTGGTTTGCTACAATGCCTTTTCTGAAACGTTGTCTCCTTCTGCTGGAACACTGACTTCTTTCATTTAATGCCTGCAGACTATAAAAGAGAACCCAACCCAAAAAGTTTGGTTGATTAGTCTGTGGCATTCTGTTAAACTGTTGCTTATGGCGGTCTCTGTGAGCTTCTCAGCGACATTCAGCCAGCCAGGTATCCTGCCTGCAGTAGATGGAATGTGGCAATGGAACGCTGGCTGCGCGTGTCATAATAGGCTCTGAGCCTTTATATACCTGTGCACAGCAGCAGCCACCTTCAGTCTGCTGCTGGACAGCCAGCAGCAGCAGCAGCAGGAGAGGTATGTAATCAGGAGCCCTCCTGCTAAGGGTAGACAGCTGCTCGTTCCACCCCACCCCCCGCCTTAATTGGTTCTCCTCCCTTCCAACGGTGTTGAGGCGGGTGGGAACAGCAGGGGGTGAAGGTGCTGTGTTTAAAGAGGTGGAGTTATGCAGATCTAAAACGCGTGGATTGCAGCAGCAGCAAGCCGAAAAGTGCAGGCATGTAAGGGATCTAGAGGTTGACAACATGTCTTCTTAACGGGAGTCCAGGAGCTCATCTCCACAAATGGACTTTTCAGGATCCTTGGGTGGCTCCGTAGTTTGAAACCAATTCTGGTTATCGCTTCTCGGCCTTTTGGCTAAGATCAAGTGTAGTATCTGTTCTTATCAGTTTAATATCTGATACGTCCCCTATCTGGGGACCATATATTAAATGGATTTTTAGAACAGGGAGATGGAAAAAGAGCTTGCTCTGTCCACTCCACGCATTGACCTGGTATTGCAGTATCTCCAGGACCGGTGCACCCCTTCTTTAATGCAGTTTCTAAAATCAGAAAGAATTGAATTCAATGTTTTTTGTTCATTTTGCTTGTTTGTCGGATTTTGGGATGGACTCTTTGGCTTTGCTTTTCTTCTCCTCATTGGATTTTTCATGTTCAAAGTTGCAGAAGCCAGATTACAAGCTCATTTTGGTTCAACTTCAGCAACTGTGCATTGCATTGCCATGTAATGTGATGCAATGCTATCTTTCTAGCTCTCCCTTTTTACTTCCTTTTGGATAAACAGACATATTAGGCAAGCATTTTGGAGCTTTCACCTAAATAACTACAGGTGGTGAGATAAGCTGCACAATATAATTGACCTTTCAGTATATTGTTGCACACACACCATCTATTTAGCAAATGCCCTTGTTATCAACAGCAGCCTTTTAAACTCACCTGAGCTAACAGGTATGTGCGCTGGTTACTCTGCTGCGCTTAAAATTTCTTTTTTGGTTTGCTACAATGCCTTTTCTGAAACGTTGTCTCCTTCTGCTGGAACACTGACTTCTTTCATTTAATGCCTGCAGACTATAAAAGAGAACCCAACCCAAAAAGTTTGGTTGATTAGTCTGTGGCATTCTGTTAAACTGTTGCTTATGGCGGTCTCTGTGAGCTTCTCAGCGACATTCAGCCAGCCAGGTATCCTGCCTGCAGTAGATGGAATGTGGCAATGGAACGCTGGCTGCGCGTGTCATAATAGGCTCTGAGCCTTTATATACCTGTGCACAGCAGCAGCCACCTTCAGTCTGCTGCTGGACAGCCAGCAGCAGCAGCAGCAGGAGAGGTATGTAATCAGGAGCCCTCCTGCTAAGGGTAGACAGCTGCTCGTTCCACCCCACCCCCTGCCTTAATTGGTTCTCCTCCCTTCCAACGGTGTTGAGGCGGGTGGGAACAGCAGGGGGTGAAGGTGCTGTGTTTAAAGAGGTGGAGTTATGCAGATCTAAAACGCGTGGATTGCAGCAGCAGCAAGCCGAAAAGTGCAGGCATGTAAGGGATCTAGAGGTTGACAACATGTCTTCTTAACGGGAGTCCAGGAGCTCATCTCCACAAATGGACTTTTCAGGATCCTTGGGTGGCTCCGTAGTTTGAAACCAATTCTGGTTATCGCTTCTCGGCCTTTTGGCTAAGATCAAGTGTAGTATCTTTCGAAAAGGCGGTTTTGGATGTTGGCCGCCCTAGTAGATTGATACATTATGCACACTGGGGTTTAGGCGCTTGTTAGTACGCCAGGTGGCTAATATAGTCATCTGGTGGAAAGCATGGCCCCCCAGGATCGACGCCATTGGGCCGGGGAAGATCGAAAGCCCGAAGTGTGAAGTGCCCCAGGAGTGGTGACCCTGGGGTGCCTTAACTCACTGGGATTGGGAACCCCACTTGAGTTTATGGCACATTTGCACTAGCACTTCAATATTTCTTTCTTCACACACACCCTTATTCCGGGCCTTCTGGCCTTAGGATGGGGAATTTTTCAATTCCCGGTCGAAGGTCCGGGCAGTATTATACTGTGAAACCTTCACTATTTATTTAATTTTTTTTTGTCACTGTGTGTCCACTTTTTCACGTGTGTCCACGTCCTTACTAGGATTTTGTCGGGATGCGGTTCCCTTACGGGTTCCTCTCTTGGCAGGTCTAGGGGGGGAGTGTGTGGCCATCAGGTTCCGCTCCCCCCTGAACCCCACTGGCTCTCCTCTTTCGGGAGGAGAGCGTTGTTGGCTCCCCTCTTCCGGGAGGGGAGCACAGTCTTTGGCTCCCAGTGCCTTGCTCGGGTGAGAACTCGGGCAGGTATTGGGGGTAAGATTGGGTCGCCTCTGGCTCCGGCTGGAGGTGGCTATTTGTCCCTGTTCCTCGCTGTGGCCTTCTGGCTCGGAGGGACAGGGAATGGTTTGGGGGACCCTTCTCCTTTTGGAGAGGGTTTCAAGAAGACCAGCATCCTAGTGCACTTT
The DNA here is from genome assembly GCF_046119375.1 of Phyllobates terribilis. Classification (NCBI taxonomy): domain Eukaryota; kingdom Metazoa; phylum Chordata; class Amphibia; order Anura; family Dendrobatidae; genus Phyllobates; species Phyllobates terribilis. The sequence goes on along the minus strand of NW_027363136.1, from coordinate 1,809,262 downwards.
TTTTTGTGGCACTTGTCACTTTTTTAAGCGCACTCGGGTTTTGTACACGAATTCGGGCTTTCGAAAAAAGAAAAGAAAAATCTGTTCTTATCAGTTTAATATCTGATACGTCCCCTATCTGGGGACCATATATTAAATGGATTTTTAGAACAGGGAGATGGAAAAAGAGCTTGCTCTGTCCACTCCACGCATTGACCTGGTATTGCAGTATCTCCAGGACCGGTGCACCCCTTCTTTAATGCAGTTTCTAAAATCAGAAAGAATTGAATTCAATGTTTTTTGTTCATTTTGCTTGTTTGTCGGATTTTGGGATGGACTCTTTGGCTTTGCTTTTCTTCTCCTCATTGGATTTTTCATGTTCAAAGTTGCAGAAGCCAGATTACAAGCTCATTTTGGTTCAACTTCAGCAACTGTGCATTGCATTGCCATGTAATGTGATGCAATGCTATCTTTCTAGCTCTCCCTTTTTACTTCCTTTTGGATAAACAGACATATTAGGCAAGCATTTTGGAGCTTTCACCTAAATAACTACAGGTGGTGAGATAAGCTGCACAATATAATTGACCTTTCAGTATATTGTTGCACACACACCATCTATTTAGCAAATGCCCTTGTTATCAACAGCAGCCTTTTAAACTCACCTGAGCTAACAGGTATGTGCGCTGGTTACTCTGCTGCGCTTAAAACTTCTTTTTTGGTTTGCTACAATGCCTTTTCTGAAACGTTGTCTCCTTCTGCTGGAACACTGACTTCTTTCATTTAATGCCTGCAGACTATAAAAGAGAACCCAACCCAAAAAGTTTGGTTGATTAGTCTGTGGCATTCTGTTAAACTGTTGCTTATGGCGGTCTCTGTGAGCTTCTCAGCGACATTCAGCCAGCCAGGTATCCTGCCTGCAGTAGATGGAATGTGGCAATGGAACGCTGGCTGCGCGTGTCATAATAGGCTCTGAGCCTTTATATACCTGTGCACAGCAGCAGCCACCTTCAGTCTGCTGCTGGACAGCCAGCAGCAGCAGCAGCAGGAGAGGTATGTAATCAGGAGCCCTCCTGCTAAGGGTAGACAGCTGCTCGTTCCACCCCACCCCCCGCCTTAATTGGTTCTCCTCCCTTCCAACGGTGTTGAGGCGGGTGGGAACAGCAGGGGGTGAAGGTGCTGTGTTTAAAGAGGTGGAGTTATGCAGATCTAAAACGCGTGGATTGCAGCAGCAGCAAGCCGAAAAGTGCAGGCATGTAAGGGATCTAGAGGTTGACAACATGTCTTCTTAACGGGAGTCCAGGAGCTCATCTCCACAAATGGACTTTTCAGGATCCTTGGGTGGCTCCGTAGTTTGAAACCAATTCTGGTTATCGCTTCTCGGCCTTTTGGCTAAGATCAAGTGTAGTATCTGTTCTTATCAGTTTAATATCTGATACGTCCCCTATCTGGGGACCATATATTAACTGGATTTTTACAACAGGGAGATGGAAAAAGAGCTTGCTCTGTCCACTCCACGCATTGACCTGGTATTGCAGTATCTCCAGGACCGGTGCACCCCTTCTTTAATGCAGTTTCTAAAATCAGAAAGAATTGAATTCAATGTTTTTTGTTCATTTTGCTTGTTTGTCGGATTTTGGGATGGACTCTTTGGCTTTGCTTTTCTTCTCCTCATTGGATTTTTCATGTTCAAAGTTGCAGAAGCCAGATTACAAGCTCATTTTGGTTCAACTTCAGCAACTGTGCATTGCATTGCCATGTAATGTGATGCAATGCTATCTTTCTAGCTCTCCCTTTTTACTTCCTTTTGGATAAACAGACATATTAGGCAAGCATTTTGGAGCTTTCACCTAAATAACTACAGGTGGTGAGATAAGCTGCACAATATAATTGACCTTTCAGTATATTGTTGCACACACACCATCTATTTAGCAAATGCCCTTGTTATCAACAGCAGCCTTTTAAACTCACCTGAGCTAACAGGTATGTGCCCTGGTTACTCTGCTGCGCTTAAAATTTCTTTTTTGGTTTGCTACAATGCCTTTTCTGAAACGTTGTCTCCTTCTGCTGGAACACTGACTTCTTTCATTTAATGCCTGCAGACTATAAAAGAGAACCCAACCCAAAAAGTTTGGTTGATTAGTCTGTGGCATTCTGTTAAACTGTTGCTTATGGCGGTCTCTGTGAGCTTCTCAGCGACATTCAGCCAGCCAGGTATCCTGCCTGCAGTAGATGGAATGTGGCAATGGAACGCTGGCTGCGCGTGTCATAATAGGCTCTGAGCCTTTATATACCTGTGCACAGCAGCAGCCACCTTCAGTCTGCTGCTGGACAGCCCGCAGCAGCAGCAGCAGGATAGGTATGTAATCAGGAGCCCTCCTGCTAAGGGTAGACAGCTGCTCGTTCCACCCCACCCCCCGCCTTAATTGGTTCTCCTCCCTTCCAACGGTGTTGAGGCGGGTGGGAACAGCAGGGGGTGAAGGTGCTGTGTTTAAAGAGGTGGAGTTATGCAGATCTAAAACGCGTGGATTGCAGCAGCAGCAAGCCGAAAAGTGCAGGCATGTAAGGGATCTAGAGGTTGACAACATGTCTTCTTAACGGGAGTCCAGGAGCTCATCTCCACAAATGGACTTTTCAGGATCCTTGGGTGGCTCCGTAGTTTGAAACCAATTCTGGTTATCGCTTCTCGGCCTTTTGGCTAAGATCAAGTGTAGTATCTGTTCTTATCAGTTTAATATCTGATACGTCCCCTATCTGGGGACCATATATTAAATGGATTTTTAGAACAGGGAGATGGAAAAAGAGCTTGCTCTGTCCACTCCACGCATTGACCTGGTATTGCAGTATCTCCAGGACCGGTGCACCCCTTCTTTAATGCAGTTTCTAAAATCAGAAAGAATTGAATTCAATGTTTTTTGTTCATTTTGCTTGTTTGTCGGATTTTGGGATGGACTCTTTGGCTTTGCTTTTCTTCTCCTCATTGGATTTTTCATGTTCAAAGTTGCAGAAGCCAGATTACAAGCTCATTTTGGTTCAACTTCAGCAACTGTGCATTGCATTGCCATGTAATGTGATGCAATGCTATCTTTCTAGCTCTCCCTTTTTACTTCCTTTTGGATAAACAGACATATTAGGCAAGCATTTTGGAGCTTTCACCTAAATAACTACAGGTGGTGAGATAAGCTGCACAATATAATTGACCTTTCAGTATATTGTTGCACACACACCATCTATTTAGCAAATGCCCTTGTTATCAACAGCAGCCTTTTAAACTCACCTGAGCTAACAGGTATGTGCGCTGGTTACTCTGCTGCGCTTAAAATTTCTTTTTTGGTTTGCTACAATGCCTTTTCTGAAACGTTGTCTCCTTCTGCTGGAACACTGACTTCTTTCATTTAATGCCTGCAGACTATAAAAGAGAACCCAACCCAAAAAGTTTGGTTGATTAGTCTGTGGCATTCTGTTAAACTGTTGCTTATGGCGGTCTCTGTGAGCTTCTCAGCGACATTCAGCCAGCCAGGTATCCTGCCTGCAGTAGATGGAATGTGGCAATGGAACGCTGGCTGCGCGTGTCATAATAGGCTCTGAGCCTTTATATACCTGTGCACAGCAGCAGCCACCTTCAGTCTGCTGCTGGACAGCCAGCAGCAGCAGCAGCAGGAGAGGTATGTAATCAGGAGCCCTCCTGCTAAGGGTAGACAGCTGCTCGTTCCACCCCACCCCCCGCCTTAATTGGTTCTCCTCCCTTTCAACGGTGTTGAGGCGGGTGGGAACAGCAGGGGGTGAAGGTGCTGTGTTTAAAGAGGTGGAGTTATGCAGATCTAAAACGCGTGGATTGCAGCAGCAGCAAGCCGAAAAGTGCAGGCATGTAAGGGATCTAGAGGTTGACAACATGTCTTCTTAACGGGAGTCCAGGAGCTCATCTCCACAAATGGACTTTTCAGGATCCTTGGGTGGCTCCGTAGTTTGAAACCAATTCTGGTTATCGCTTCTCGGCCTTTTGGCTAAGATCAAGTGTAGTATCTGTTCTTATCAGTTTAATATCTGATACGTCCCCTATCTGGGGACCATATATTAAATGGATTTTTAGAACAGGGAGATGGAAAAAGAGCTTGCTCTGTCCACTCCACGCATTGACCTGGTATTGCAGTATCTCCAGGACCGGTGCACCCCTTCTTTAATGCAGTTTCTAAAATCAGAAAGAATTGAATTCAATGTTTTTTGTTCATTTTGCTTGTTTGTCGGATTTTGGGATGGACTCTTTGGCTTTGCTTTTCTTCTCCTCATTGGATTTTTCATGTTCAAAGTTGCAGAAGCCAGATTACAAGCTCATTTTGGTTCAACTTCAGCAACTGTGCATTGCATTGCCATGTAATGTGATGCAATGCTATCTTTCTAGCTCTCCCTTTTTACTTCCTTTTGGATAAACAGACATATTAGGCAAGCATTTTGGAGCTTTCACCTAAATAACTACAGGTGGTGAGATAAGCTGCACAATATAATTGACCTTTCAGTATATTGTTGCACACACACCATCTATTTAGCAAATGCCCTTGTTATCAACAGCAGCCTTTTAAACTCACCTGAGCTAACAGGTATGTGCGCTGGTTACTCTGCTGCGCTTAAAATTTCTTTTTTGGTTTGCTACAATGCCTTTTCTGAAACGTTGTCTCCTTCTGCTGGAACACTGACTTCTTTCATTTAATGCCTGCAGACTATAAAAGAGAACCCAACCCAAAAAGTTTGGTTGATTAGTCTGTGGCATTCTGTTAAACTGTTGCTTATGGCGGTCTCTGTGAGCTTCTCAGCGACATTCAGCCAGCCAGGTATCCTGCCTGCAGTAGATGGAATGTGGCAATGGAACGCTGGCTGCGCGTGTCATAATAGGCTCTGAGCCTTTATATACCTGTGCACAGCAGCAGCCACCTTCAGTCTGCTGCTGGACAGCCAGCAGCAGCAGCAGCAGGAGAGGTATGTAATCAGGAGCCCTCCTGCTAAGGGTAGACAGCTGCTCGTTCCACCCCACCCCCCGCCTTAATTGGTTCTCCTCCCTTTCAACGGTGTTGAGGCGGGTGGGAACAGCAGGGGGTGAAGGTGCTGTGTTTAAAGAGGTGGAGTTATGCAGATCTAAAACGCGTGGATTGCAGCAGCAGCAAGCCGAAAAGTGCAGGCATGTAAGGGATCTAGAGGTTGACAACATGTCTTCTTAACGGGAGTCCAGGAGCTCATCTCCACAAATGGACTTTTCAGGATCCTTGGGTGGCTCCGTAGTTTGAAACCAATTCTGGTTATCGCTTCTCGGCCTTTTGGCTAAGATCAAGTGTAGTATCTGTTCTTATCAGTTTAATATCTGATACGTCCCCTATCTGGGGACCATATATTAAATGGATTTTTAGAACAGGGAGATGGAAAAAGAGCTTGCTCTGTCCACTCCACGCATTGACCTGGTATTGCAGTATCTCCAGGACCGGTGCACCCCTTCTTTAATGCAGTTTCTAAAATCAGAAAGAATTGAATTCAATGTTTTTTGTTCATTTTGCTTGTTTGTCGGATTTTGGGATGGACTCTTTGGCTTTGCTTTTCTTCTCCTCATTGGATTTTTCATGTTCAAAGTTGCAGAAGCCAGATTACAAGCTCATTTTGGTTCAACTTCAGCAACTGTGCATTGCATTGCCATGTAATGTGATGCAATGCTATCTTTCTAGCTCTCCCTTTTTACTTCCTTTTGGATAAACAGACATATTAGGCAAGCATTTTGGAGCTTTCACCTAAATAACTACAGGTGGTGAGATAAGCTGCACAATATAATTGACCTTTCAGTATATTGTTGCACACACACCATCTATTTAGCAAATGCCCTTGTTATCAACAGCAGCCTTTTAAACTCACCTGAGCTAACAGGTATGTGCGCTGGTTACTCTGCTGCGCTTAAAATTTCTTTTTTGGTTTGCTACAATGCCTTTTCTGAAACGTTGTCTCCTTCTGCTGGAACACTGACTTCTTTCATTTAATGCCTGCAGACTATAAAAGAGAACCCAACCCAAAAAGTTTGGTTGATTAGTCTGTGGCATTCTGTTAAACTGTTGCTTATGGCGGTCTCTGTGAGCTTCTCAGCGACATTCAGCCAGCCAGGTATCCTGCCTGCAGTAGATGGAATGTGGCAATGGAACGCTGGCTGCGCGTGTCATAATAGGCTCTGAGCCTTTATATACCTGTGCACAGCAGCAGCCACCTTCAGTCTGCTGCTGGACAGCCAGCAGCAGCAGCAGCAGGAGAGGTATGTAATCAGGAGCCCTCCTGCTAAGGGTAGACAGCTGCTCGTTCCACCCCACCCCCCGCCTTAATTGGTTCTCCTCCCTTCCAACGGTGTTGAGGCGGGTGGGAACAGCAGGGGGTGAAGGTGCTGTGTTTAAAGAGGTGGAGTTATGCAGATCTAAAACGCGTGGATTGCAGCAGCAGCAAGCCGAAAAGTGCAGGCATGTAAGGGATCTAGAGGTTGACAACATGTCTTCTTAACGGGAGTCCAGGAGCTCATCTCCACAAATGGACTTTTCAGGATCCTTGGGTGGCTCCGTAGTTTGAAACCAATTCTGGTTATCGCTTCTCGGCCTTTTGGCTAAGATCAAGTGTAGTATCTGTTCTTATCAGTTTAATATCTGATACGTCCCCTATCTGGGGACCATATATTAAATGGATTTTTAGAACAGGGAGATGGAAAAAGAGCTTGCTCTGTCCACTCCACGCATTGACCTGGTATTGCAGTATCTCCAGGACCGGTGCACCCCTTCTTTAATGCAGTTTCTAAAATCAGAAAGAATTGAATTCAATGTTTTTTGTTCATTTTGCTTGTTTGTCGGATTTTGGGATGGACTCTTTGGCTTTGCTTTTCTTCTCCTCATTGGATTTTTCATGTTCAAAGTTGCAGAAGCCAGATTACAAGCTCATTTTGGTTCAACTTCAGCAACTGTGCATTGCATTGCCATGTAATGTGATGCAATGCTATCTTTCTAGCTCTCCCTTTTTACTTCCTTTTGGATAAACAGACATATTAGGCAAGCATTTTGGAGCTTTCACCTAAATAACTACAGGTGGTGAGATAAGCTGCACAATATAATTGACCTTTCAGTATATTGTTGCACACACACCATCTATTTAGCAAATGCCCTTGTTATCAACAGCAGCCTTTTAAACTCACCTGAGCTAACAGGTATGTGCGCTGGTTACTCTGCTGCGCTTAAAATTTCTTTTTTGGTTTGCTACAATGCCTTTTCTGAAACGTTGTCTCCTTCTGCTGGAACACTGACTTCTTTCATTTAATGCCTGCAGACTATAAAAGAGAACCCAACCCAAAAAGTTTGGTTGATTAGTCTGTGGCATTCTGTTAAACTGTTGCTTATGGCGGTCTCTGTGAGCTTCTCAGCGACATTCAGCCAGCCAGGTATCCTGCCTGCAGTAGATGGAATGTGGCAATGGAACGCTGGCTGCGCGTGTCATAATAGGCTCTGAGCCTTTATATACCTGTGCACAGCAGCAGCCACCTTCAGTCTGCTGCTGGACAGCCAGCAGCAGCAGCAGCAGGAGAGGTATGTAATCAGGAGCCCTCCTGCTAAGGGTAGACAGCTGCTCGTTCCACCCCACCCCCCGCCTTAATTGGTTCTCCTCCCTTCCAACGGTGTTGAGGCGGGTGGGAACAGCAGGGGGTGAAGGTGCTGTGTTTAAAGAGGTGGAGTTATGCAGATCTAAAACGCGTGGATTGCAGCAGCAGCAAGCCGAAAAGTGCAGGCATGTAAGGGATCTAGAGGTTGACAACATGTCTTCTTAACGGGAGTCCAGGAGCTCATCTCCACAAATGGACTTTTCAGGATCCTTGGGTGGCTCCGTAGTTTGAAACCAATTCTGGTTATCGCTTCTCGGCCTTTTGGCTAAGATCAAGTGTAGTATCTGTTCTTATCAGTTTAATATCTGATACGTCCCCTATCTGGGGACCATATATTAAATGGATTTTTAGAACAGGGAGATGGAAAAAGAGCTTGCTCTGTCCACTCCACGCATTGACCTGGTATTGCAGTATCTCCAGGACCGGTGCACCCCTTCTTTAATGCAGTTTCTAAAATCAGAAAGAATTGAATTCAATGTTTTTTGTTCATTTTGCTTGTTTGTCGGATTTTGGGATGGACTCTTTGGCTTTGCTTTTCTTCTCCTCATTGGATTTTTCATGTTCAAAGTTGCAGAAGCCAGATTACAAGCTCATTTTGGTTCAACTTCAGCAACTGTGCATTGCATTGCCATGTAATGTGATGCAATGCTATCTTTCTAGCTCTCCCTTTTTACTTCCTTTTGGATAAACAGACATATTAGGCAAGCATTTTGGAGCTTTCACCTAAATAACTACAGGTGGTGAGATAAGCTGCACAATATAATTGACCTTTCAGTATATTGTTGCACACACACCATCTATTTAGCAAATGCCCTTGTTATCAACAGCAGCCTTTTAAACTCACCTGAGCTAACAGGTATGTGCGCTGGTTACTCTGCTGCGCTTAAAATTTCTTTTTTGGTTTGCTACAATGCCTTTTCTGAAACGTTGTCTCCTTCTGCTGGAACACTGACTTCTTTCATTTAATGCCTGCAGACTATAAAAGAGAACCCAACCCAAAAAGTTTGGTTGATTAGTCTGTGGCATTCTGTTAAACTGTTGCTTATGGCGGTCTCTGTGAGCTTCTCAGCGACATTCAGCCAGCCAGGTATCCTGCCTGCAGTAGATGGAATGTGGCAATGGAACGCTGGCTGCGCGTGTCATAATAGGCTCTGAGCCTTTATATACCTGTGCACAGCAGCAGCCACCTTCAGTCTGCTGCTGGACAGCCAGCAGCAGCAGCAGCAGGAGAGGTATGTAATCAGGAGCCCTCCTGCTAAGGGTAGACAGCTGCTCGTTCCACCCCACCCCCCGCCTTAATTGGTTCTCCTCCCTTCCAACGGTGTTGAGGCGGATGGGAACAGCAGGGGGTGAAGGTGCTGTGTTTAAAGAGGTGGAGTTATGCAGATCTAAAACGCGTGGATTGCAGCAGCAGCAAGCCGAAAAGTGCAGGCATGTAAGGGATCTAGAGGTTGACAACATGTCTTCTTAACGGGAGTCCAGGAGCTCATCTCCACAAATTGACTTTTCAGGATCCTTGGGTGGCTCCGTAGTTTGAAACCAATTCTGGTTATCGCTTCTCGGCCTTTTGGCTAAGATCAAGTGTAGTATCTGTTCTTATCAGTTTAATATCTGATACGTCCCCTATCTGGGGACCATATATTAAATGGATTTTTAGAACAGGGAGATGGAAAAAGAGCTTGCTCTGTCCACTCCACGCATTGACCTGGTATTGCAGTATCTCCAGGACCGGTGCACCCCTTCTTTAATGCAGTTTCTAAAATCAGAAAGAATTGAATTCAATGTTTTTTGTTCATTTTGCTTGTTTGTCGGATTTTGGGATGGACTCTTTGGCTTTGCTTTTCTTCTCCTCATTGGATTTTTCATGTTCAAAGTTGCAGAAGCCAGATTACAAGCTCATTTTGGTTCAACTTCAGCAACTGTGCATTGCATTGCCATGTAATGTGATGCAATGCTATCTTTCTAGCTCTCCCTTTTTACTTCCTTTTGGATAAACAGACATATTAGGCAAGCATTTTGGAGCTTTCACCTAAATAACTACAGGTGGTGAGATAAGCTGCACAATATAATTGACCTTTCAGTATATTGTTGCACACACACCATCTATTTAGCAAATGCCCTTGTTATCAACAGCAGCCTTTTAAACTCACCTGAGCTAACAGGTATGTGCGCTGGTTACTCTGCTGCGCTTAAAATTTCTTTTTTGGTTTGCTACAATGCCTTTTCTGAAACGTTGTCTCCTTCTGCTGGAACACTGACTTCTTTCATTTAATGCCTGCAGACTATAAAAGAGAACCCAACCCAAAAAGTTTGGTTGATTAGTCTGTGGCATTCTGTTAAACTGTTGCTTATGGCGGTCTCTGTGAGCTTCTCAGCGACATTCAGCCAGCCAGGTATCCTGCCTGCAGTAGATGGAATGTGGCAATGGAACGCTGGCTGCGCGTGTCATAATAGGCTCTGAGCCTTTATATACCTGTGCACAGCAGCAGCCACCTTCAGTCTGCTGCTGGACAGCCAGCAGCAGCAGCAGCAGGAGAGGTATGTAATAAGGAGCCCTCCTGCTAAGGGTAGACAGCTGCTCGTTCCACCCCACCCCCCGCCTTAATTGGTTCTCCTCCCTTCCAACGGTGTTGAGGCGGGTGGGAACAGCAGGGGGTGAAGGTGCTGTGTTTAAAGAGGTGGAGTTATGCAGATCTAAAACGCGTGGATTGCAGCAGCAGCAAGCCGAAAAGTGCAGGCATGTAAGGGATCTAGAGGTTGACAACATGTCTTCTTAACGGGAGTCCAGGAGCTCATCTCCACAAATGGACTTTTCAGGATCCTTGGGTGGCTCCGTAGTTTGAAACCAATTCTGGTTATCGCTTCTCGGCCTTTTGGCTAAGATCAAGTGTAGTATCTGTTCTTATCAGTTTAATATCTGATACGTCCCCTATCTGGGGACCATATATTAAATGGATTTTTAGAACAGGGAGATGGAAAAAGAGCTTGCTCTGTCCACTCCACGCATTGACCTGGTATTGCAGTATCTCCAGGACCGGTGCACCCCTTCTTTAATGCAGTTTCTAAAATCAGAAAGAATTGAATTCAATGTTTTTTGTTCATTTTGCTTGTTTGTCGGATTTTGGGATGGACTCTTTGGCTTTGCTTTTCTTCTCCTCATTGGATTTTTCATGTTCAAAGTTGCAGAAGCCAGATTACAAGCTCATTTTGGTTCAACTTCAGCAACTGTGCATTGCATTGCCATGTAATGTGATGCAATGCTATCTTTCTAGCTCTCCCTTTTTACTTCCTTTTGGATAAACAGACATATTAGGCAAGCATTTTGGAGCTTTCACCTAAATAACTACAGGTGGTGAGATAAGCTGCACAATATAATTGACCTTTCAGTATATTGTTGCACACACACCATCTATTTAGCAAATGCCCTTGTTATCAACAGCAGCCTTTTAAACTCACCTGAGCTAACAGGTATGTGCGCTGGTTACTCTGCTGCGCTTAAAATTTCTTTTTTGGTTTGCTACAATGCCTTTTCTGAAACGTTGTCTCCTTCTGCTGGAACACTGACTTCTTTCATTTAATGCCTGCAGACTATAAAAGAGAACCCAACCCAAAAAGTTTGGTTGATTAGTCTGTGGCATTCTGTTAAACTGTTGCTTATGGCGGTCTCTGTGAGCTTCTCAGCGACATTCAGCCAGCCAGGTATCCTGCCTGCAGTAGATGGAATGTGGCAATGGAACGCTGGCTGCGCGTGTCATAATAGGCTCTGAGCCTTTATATACCTGTGCACAGCAGCAGCCACCTTCAGTCTGCTGCTGGACAGCCAGCAGCAGCAGCAGCAGGAGAGGTATGTAATCAGGAGCCCTCCTGCTAAGGGTAGACAGCTGCTCGTTCCACCCCACCCCCCGCCTTAATTGGTTCTCCTCCCTTCCAACGGTGTTGAGGCGGGTGGGAACAGCAGGGGGTGAAGGTGCTGTGTTTAAAGAGGTGGAGTTATGCAGATCTAAAACGCGTGGATTGCAGCAGCAGCAAGCCGAAAAGTGCAGGCATGTAAGGGATCTAGAGGTTGACAACATGTCTTCTTAACGGGAGTCCAGGAGCTCATCTCCACAAATGGACTTTTCAGGATCCTTGGGTGGCTCCGTAGTTTGAAACCAATTCTGGTTATCGCTTCTCGGCCTTTTGGCTAAGATCAAGTGTAGTATCTGTTCTTATCAGTTTAATATCTGATACGTCCCCTATCTGGGGACCATATATTAAATGGATTTTTAGAACAGTGAGATGGAAAAAGAGCTTGCTCTGTCCACTCCACGCATTGACCTGGTATTGCAGTATCTCCAGGACCGGTGCACCCCTTCTTTAATGCAGTTTCTAAAATCAGAAAGAATTGAATTCAATGTTTTTTGTTCATTTTGCTTGTTTGTCGGATTTTGGGATGGACTCTTTGGCTTTGCTTTTCTTCTCCTCATTGGATTTTTCATGTTCAAAGTTGCAGAAGCCAGATTACAAGCTCATTTTGGTTCAACTTCAGCAACTGTGCATTGCATTGCCATGTAATGTGATGCAATGCTATCTTTCTAGCTCTCCCTTTTTACTTCCTTTTGGATAAACAGACATATTAGGCAAGCATTTTGGAGCTTTCACCTAAATAACTACAGGTGGTGAGATAAGCTGCACAATATAATTGACCTTTCAGTATATTGTTGCACACACACCATCTATTTAGCAAATGCCCTTGTTATCAACAGCAGCCTTTTAAACTCACCTGAGCTAACAGGTATGTGCGCTGGTTACTCTGCTGCGCTTAAAATTTCTTTTTTGGTTTGCTACAATGCCTTTTCTGAAACGTTGTCTCCTTCTGCTGGAACACTGACTTCTTTCATTTAATGCCTGCAGACTATAAAAGAGAACCCAACCCAAAAAGTTTGGTTGATTAGTCTGTGGCATTCTGTTAAACTGTTGCTTATGGCGGTCTCTGTGAGCTTCTCAGCGACATTCAGCCAGCCAGGTATCCTGCCTGCAGTAGATGGAATGTGGCAATGGAACGCTGGCTGCGCGTGTCATAATAGGCTCTGAGCCTTTATATACCTGTGCACAGCAGCAGCCACCTTCAGTCTGCTGCTGGACAGCCAGCAGCAGCAGCAGCAGGAGAGGTATGTAATCAGGAGCCCTCCTGCTAAGGGTAGACAGCTGCTCGTTCCACCCCACCCCCCGCCTTAATTGGTTCTCCTCCCTTCCAACGGTGTTGAGGCGGGTGGGAACAGCAGGGGGTGAAGGTGCTGTGTTTAAAGAGGTGGAGTTATGCAGATCTAAAACGCGTGGATTGCAGCAGCAGCAAGCCGAAAAGTGCAGGCATGTAAGGGATCTAGAGGTTGACAACATGTCTTCTTAACGGGAGTCCAGGAGCTCATCTCCACAAATGGACTTTTCAGGATCCTTGGGTGGCTCCGTAGTTTGAAACCAATTCTGGTTATCGCTTCTCGGCCTTTTGGCTAAGATCAAGTGTAGTATCTGTTCTTATCAGTTTAATATCTGATACGTCCCCTATCTGGGGACCATATATTAAATGGATTTTTAGAACAGGGAGATGGAAAAAGAGCTTGCTCTGTCCACTCCACGCATTGACCTGGTATTGCAGTATCTCCAGGACCGGTGCACCCCTTCTTTAATGCAGTTTCTAAAATCAGAAAGAATTGAATTCAATGTTTTTTGTTCATTTTGCTTGTTTGTCGGATTTTGGGATGGACTCTTTGGCTTTGCTTTTCTTCTCCTCATTGGATTTTTCATGTTCAAAGTTGCAGAAGCCAGATTACAAGCTCATTTTGGTTCAACTTCAGCAACTGTGCATTGCATTGCCATGTAATGTGATGCAATGCTATCTTTCTAGCTCTCCCTTTTTACTTCCTTTTGGATAAACAGACATATTAGGCAAGCATTTTGGAGCTTTCACCTAAATAACTACAGGTGGTGAGATAAGCTGCACAATATAATTGACCTTTCAGTATATTGTTGCACACACACCATCTATTTAGCAAATGCCCTTGTTATCAACAGCAGCCTTTTAAACTCACCTGAGCTAACAGGTATGTGCGCTGGTTACTCTGCTGCGCTTAAAATTTCTTTTTTGGTTTGCTACAATGCCTTTTCTGAAACGTTGTCTCCTTCTGCTGGAACACTGACTTCTTTCATTTAATGCCTGCAGACTATAAAAGAGAACCCAACCCAAAAAGTTTGGTTGATTAGTCTGTGGCATTCTGTTAAACTGTTGCTTATGGCGGTCTCTGTGAGCTTCTCAGCGACATTCAGCCAGCCAGGTATCCTGCCTGCAGTAGATGGAATGTGGCAATGGAACGCTGGCTGCGCGTGTCATAATAGGCTCTGAGCCTTTATATACCTGTGCACAGCAGCAGCCACCTTCAGTCTGCTGCTGGACAGCCAGCAGCAGCAGCAGCAGGAGAGGTATGTAATCAGGAGCCCTCCTGCTAAGGGTAGAGAGCTGCTCGTTCCACCCCACCCCCCGCCTTAATTGGTTCTCCTCCCTTCCAACGGTGTTGAGGCGGGTGGGAACAGCAGGGGGTGAAGGTGCTGTGTTTAAAGAGGTGGAGTTATGCAGATCTAAAACGCGTGGATTGCAGCAGCAGCAAGCCGAAAAGTGCAGGCATGTAAGGGATCTAGAGGTTGACAACATGTCTTCTTAACGGGAGTCCAGGAGCTCATCTCCACAAATGGACTTTTCAGGATCCTTGGGTGGCTCCGTAGTTTGAAACCAATTCTGGTTATCGCTTCTCGGCCTTTTGGCTAAGATCAAGTGTAGTATCTGTTCTTATCAGTTTAATATCTGATACGTCCCCTATCTGGGGACCATATATTAAATGGATTTTTAGAACAGGGAGATGGAAAAGAGCTTGCTCTGTCCACTCCACGCATTGACCTGGTATTGCAGTATCTCCAGGACCGTTGCACCCCTTCTTTAATGCAGTTTCTAAAATCAGAAAGAATTGAATTCAATGTTTTTTGTTCATTTTGCTTGTTTGTCGGATTTTGGGATGGACTCTTTGGCTTTGCTTTTCTTCTCCTCATTGGATTTTTCATGTTCAAAGTTGCAGAAGCCAGATTACAAGCTCATTTTGGTTCAACTTCAGCAACTGTGCATTGCATTGCCATGTAATGTGATGCAATGCTATCTTTCTAGCTCTCCCTTTTTACTTCCTTTTGGATAAACAGACATATTAGGCAAGCATTTTGGAGCTTTCACCTAAATAACTACAGGTGGTGAGATAAGCTGCACAATATAATTGACCTTTCAGTATATTGTTGCACACACACCATCTATTTAGCAAATGCCCTTGTTATCAACAGCAGCCTTTTAAACTCACCTGAGCTAACAGGTATGTGCGCTGGTTACTCTGCTGCGCTTAAAATTTCTTTTTTGGTTTGCTACAATGCCTTTTCTGAAACGTTGTCTCCTTCTGCTGGAACACTGACTTCTTTCATTTAATGCCTGCAGACTATAAAAGAGAACCCAACCCAAAAAGTTTGGTTGATTAGTCTGTGGCATTCTGTTAAACTGTTGCTTATGGCGGTCTCTGTGAGCTTCTCAGCGACATTCAGCCAGCCAGGTATCCTGCCTGCAGTAGATGGAATGTGGCAATGGAACGCTGGCTGCGCGTGTCATAATAGGCTCTGAGCCTTTATATACCTGTGCACAGCAGCAGCCACCTTCAGTCTGCTGCTGGACAGCCAGCAGCAGCAGCAGCAGGAGAGGTATGTAATCAGGAGCCCTCCTGCTAAGGGTAGACAGCTGCTCGTTCCACCCCACCCCCCGCCTTAATTGGTTCTCCTCCCTTCCACCGGTGTTGAGGCGGGTGGGAACAGCAGGGGGTGAAGGTGCTGTGTTTAAAGAGGTGGAGTTATGCAGATCTAAAACGCGTGGATTGCAGCAGCAGCAAGCCGAAAAGTGCAGGCATGTAAGGGATCTAGAGGTTGACAACATGTCTTCTTAACGGGAGTCCAGGCGCTCATCTCCACAAATGGACTTTTCAGGATCCTTGGGTGGCTCCGTAGTTTGAAACCAATTCTGGTTATCGCTTCTCGGCCTTTTGGCTAAGATCAAGTGTAGTATCTTTCGAAAAGGCGGTTTTGGATGTTGGCCGCCCTAGTAGATTGATACATTATGCACACTGGGGTTTAGGTGCTTGTTAGTACGCCAGGTGGCTAATATAGTCATCTGGTGGAAAGCATGGCCCCCCAGGATCGACGCCATTGGGCCGGGGAAGATCGAAAGCCCGAAGTGTGAAGTGCCCCAGGAGTGGTGACCCTGGGGTGCCTTAACTCACTGGGATTGGGAACCCCACTTGAGTTTATGGCACATTTGCACTAGCACTTCAATATTTCTTTCTTCACACACACCCTTATTCCGGGCCTTCTGGCCTTAGGATGGGGAATTTTTCAATTCCCGGTCGAAGGTCCGGGCAGTATTATACTGTGAAACCTTCACTATTTATTTAATTTTTTTTTGTCACTGTGTGTCCACTTTTTCACGTGTGTCCACGTCCTTACTAGGATTTTGTCGGGATGCGGTTCCCTTACGGGTTCCTCTCTTGGCAGGTCTAGGGGGGGAGTGTGTGGCCATCAGGTTCCGCTCCCCCCTGAACCCCCCTGGCTCTCCTCTTTCGGGAGGAGAGCGTTGTTGGCTCCCCTCTTCCGGGAGGGGAGCACAGTCTTTGGCTCCCAGTGCCTTGCTCGGGTGAGAACTCGGGCAGGTATTGAGGGTAAGATTGGGTCGCCTCTGGCTCCGGCTGGAGGTGGCTATTTGTCCCTGTGCCTCGCTGTGGCCTTCTGGCTCGGAGGGACAGGGAATGGTTTGGGGGACCCTTCTCCTTTTGGAGAGGGTTTCAAGAAGACCAGCATCCTAGTGCACTTTTTTTTGTGGCACTTGTCACTTTTTTAAGCGCACTCGGGTTTTGTACACGAATTCGGGCTTTCGATAAAAAAAAAAAAATCTGTTCTTATCAGTTTAATATCTGATACGTCCCCTATCTGGGGACCATATATTAAATGGATTTTTAGAACAGGGAGATGGAAAAAGAGCTTGCTCTGTCCACTCCACGCATTGACCTGGTATTGCAGTATCTCCAGGACCGGTGCACCCCTTCTTTAATGCAGTTTCTAAAATCAGAAAGAATTGAATTCAATGTTTTTTGTTCATTTTGCTTGTTTGTCGGATTTTGGGATGGACACTTTGGCTTTGCTTTTCTTCTCCTCATTGGATTTTTCATGTTCAAAGTTGCAGAAGCCAGATTACAAGCTCATTTTGGTTCAACTTCAGCAACTGTGCATTGCATTGCCATGTAATGTGATGCAATGCTATCTTTCTAGCTCTCCCTTTTTACTTCCTTTTGGATAAACAGACATATTAGGCAAGCATTTTGGAGCTTTCACCTAAATAACTACAGGTGGTGAGATAAGCTGCACAATATAATTGACCTTTCAGTATATTGTTGCACACACACCATCTATTTAGCAAATGCCCTTGTTATCAACAGCAGCCTTTTAAACTCACCTGAGCTAACAGGTATGTGCGCTGGTTACTCTGCTGCGCTTAAAATTTCTTTTTTGGTTTGCTACAATGCCTTTTCTGAAACGTTGTCTCCTTCTGCTGGAACACTGACTTCTTTCATTTAATGCCTGCAGACTATAAAAGAGAACCCAACCCAAAAAGTTTGGTTGATTAGTCTGTGGCATTCTGTTAAACTGTTGCTTATGGCGGTCTCTGTGAGCTTCTCAGCGACATTCAGCCAGCTAGGTATCCTGCCTGCAGTAGATGGAATGTGGCAATGGAACGCTGGCTGCGCGTGTCATAATAGGCTCTGAGCCTTTATATACCTGTGCACAGCAGCAGCCACCTTCAGTCTGCTGCTGGACAGCCAGCAGCAGCAGCAGGAGAGGTATGTAATCAGGAGCCCTCCTGCTAAGGGTAGACAGCTGCTCGTTCCACCCCACCCCCCGCCTTAATTGGTTCTCCTCCCTTCCAACGGTGTTGAGGCGGGTGGGAACAGCAGGGGGTGAAGGTGCTGTGTTTAAAGAGGTGGAGTTATGCACATCTAAAACGCGTGGATTGCAGCAGCAGCAAGCCGAAAAGTGCAGGCATGTAAGGGATCTAGAGGTTGACAACATGTCTTCTTAACGGGAGTCCAGGAGCTCATCTCCACAAATGGACTTTTCAGGATCCTTGGGTGGCTCCGTAGTTTGAAAGCAATTCTGGTTATCGCTTCTCGGCCTTTTGGCTAAGATCAAGTGTAGTATCTGTTCTTATCAGTTTAATATATGATACGTCCCCTATCTGGGGACCATATATTAAATGGATTTTTAGAACAGGGAGATGGAAAAAGAGCTTGCTCTGTCCACTCCACGCATTGACCTGGTATTGCAGTATCTCCAGGACCGGTGCACCCCTTCTTTAATGCAGTTTCTAAAATCAGAAAGAATTGAATTCAATGTTTTTTGTTCATTTTGCCTGTTTGTCGGATTTTGGGATGGACTCTTTGGCTTTGCTTTTCTTCTCCTCATTGGATTTTTCATGTTCAAAGTTGCAGAAGCCAGATTACAAGCTCATTTTGGTTCAACTTCAGCAACTGTGCATTGCATTGCCATGTAATGTGATGCAATGCTATCTTTCTAGCTCTCCCTTTTTACTTCCTTTTGGATAAACAGACATATTAGGCAAGCATTTTGGAGCTTTCACCTAAATAACTACAGGTGGTGAGATAAGCTGCACAATATAATTGACCTTTCAGTATATTGTTGCACACACACCATCTATTTAGCAAATGCCCTTGTTATCAACAGCAGCCTTTTAAACTCACCTGAGCTAACAGGTATGTGCGCTGGTTACTCTGCTGCGCTTAAAATTTCTTTTTTGGTTTGCTACAATGCCTTTTCTGAAACGTTGTCTCCTTCTGCTGGAACACTGACTTCTTTCATTTAATGCCTGCAGACTATAAAAGAGAACCCAACCCAAAAAGTTTGGTTGATTAGTCTGTGGCATTCTGTTAAACTGTTGCTTATGGCGGTCTCTGTGAGCTTCTCAGCGACATTCAGCCAGCCAGGTATCCTGCCTGCAGTAGATGGAATGTGGCAATGGAACGCTGGCTGCGCGTGTCATAATAGGCTCTGAGCCTTTATATACCTGTGCACAGCAGCAGCCACCTTCAGTCTGCTGCTGGACAGCCAGCAGCAGCAGCAGCAGGAGAGGTATGTAATCAGGAGCCCTCCTGCTAAGGGTAGACAGCTGCTCGTTCCACCCCACCCCCCGCCTTAATTGGTTCTCCTCCCTTCCAACGGTGTTGAGGCGGGTGGGAACAGCAGGGGGTGAAGGTGCTGTGTTTAAAGAGGTGGAGTTATGCAGATCTAAAACGCGTGGATTGCAGCAGCAGTAAGCCGAAAAGTGCAGGCATGTAAGGGATCTAGAGGTTGACAACATGTCTTCTTAACGGGAGTCCAGGAGCTCATCTCCACAAATGGACTTTTCAGGATCCTTGGGTGGCTCCGTAGTTTGAAACCAATTCTGGTTATCGCTTCTCGGCCTTTTGGCTAAGATCAAGTGTAGTATCTGTTCTTATCAGTTTAATATCTGATACGTCCCCTATCTGGGGACCATATATTAAATTGATTTTTAGAACAGGGAAATGGAAAAAGAGCTTGCTCTGTCCACTCCACGCATTGACCTGGTATTGCAGTATCTCCAGGACCGGTGCACCCCTTCTTTAATGCAGTTTCTAAAATCAGAAAGAATTGAATTCAATGTTTTTTGTTCATTTTGCTTGTTTGTCGGGTTTTGGGATGGACTCTTTGGCTTTGCTTTTCTTCTCCTCATTGGATTTTTCATGTTCAAAGTTGCAGAAGCCAGATTACAAGCTCATTTTGGTTCAACTTCAGCAACTGTGCATTGCATTGCCATGTAATGTGATGCAATGCTATCTTTCTAGCTCTCCCTTTTTACTTCCTTTTGGATAAACAGACATATTAGGCAAGCATTTTGGAGCTTTCACCTAAATAACTACAGGTGGTGAGATAAGCTGCACAATATAATTGACCTTTCAGTATATTGTTGCACACACACCATCTATTTAGCAAATGCCCTTGTTATCAACAGCAGCCTTTTAAACTCACCTGAGCTAACAGGTATGTGCGCTGGTTACTCTGCTGCGCTTAAAATTTCTTTTTTGGTTTGCTACAATGCCTTTTCTGAAACGTTGTCTCCTTCTGCTGGAACACTGACTTCTTTCATTTAATGCCTGCAGACTATAAAAGAGAACCCAACCCAAAAAGTTTGGTTGATTAGTCTGTGGCATTCTGTTAAACTGTTGCTTATGGCGGTCTCTGTGAGCTTCTCAGCGACATTCAGCCAGCCAGGTATCCTGCCTGCAGTAGATGGAATGTGGCAATGGAACGCTGGCTGCGCGTGTCATAATAGGCTCTGAACCTTTATATACCTGTGCACAGCAGCAGCCACCTTCAGTCTGCTGCTGGACAGCCAGCAGCAGCAGCAGCAGGAGAGGTATGTAATCAGGAGCCCTCCTGCTAAGGGTAGACAGCTGCTCGTTCCACCCCACCCCCCGCCTTAATTGGTTCTCCTCCCTTCCAACGGTGTTGAGGCGGGTGGGAACAGCAGGGGGTGAAGGTGCTGTGTTTAAAGAGGTGGAGTTATGCAGATCTAAAACGCGTGGATTGCAGCAGCAGCAAGCCGAAAAGTGCAGGCATGTAAGGGATCTAGAGGTTGACAACATGTCTTCTTAACGGGAGTCCAGGAGCTCATCTCCACAAATGGACTTTTCAGGATCCTTGGGTGGCTCCGTAGTTTGAAACCAATTCTGGTTATCGCTTCTCGGCCTTTTGGCTAAGATCAAGTGTAGTATCTGTTCTTTTAAGAACACAAGAGCTACGATCTACACTTGACGAGAGCGATCGAACTCGGAAGGAGAAGAGCTTCGGAGCCCAGCTGACATCGGAGAAGGAAGGCGGATATCGGTGGGAGGAAGAAGCTCTAAAGAATCCAGAAGAAGACGAAGACTCGGAGAAGAATCGGGCTGTCCTGTGGAATCTTCGAGGAAGAAAATCATCGAGACAAAGACCTTTCGGGGAATTTGTCCAGAACACGACGGGAGAAGAATCTGCATAGCTCCACCCATTCCGGGAAGAGTTCCAGATCCAGCTCCAAGAAGTAACTGCAGGAGGAAAGCCATGGCAAGCGCTGCGAGGAAGGCCGAAAAGAAGAGCCTGGAGCAGGGGACAGCCAGGAGGGCCCAGCCAGGAGCCGATTCTGACCCCAAGGACTCTGCCTCCACGACTGGCCAGCAGAAGGGACCCCAGAAGCCCCGCCACGAAGCTCCAGCCCTGGAGCCATGGATGCGGCAGACGGTGGCCCTGAAGCTGAAGGAAGTGGATGGGAGGGTGCCGGACATGTCCTCGGACGTGTTCTGCCAGAAGATGCTGCTGGATCGAGGCTTCTCCAGGTCGGACACCCTCAGCATCCAGACCTTCTTGACGGGGATCTTCTTCGTCACCTTCGCCACTGTGAACACCTGCAGGAGGTTCTGGGAAATGGTAAGCGCAAAAGGACCGGATAATTCTTTCTCTGCCTTTACAGGTAGCTGCCCTATCCAGAGGGACGAAAGGAGGATCACGGTCTCCATGCGCAACCCGCACACCCCAGGCCAAGACATCTGTACCTTCCTGAGACGCTTCTGTTTGGTTGTGAAGGAACCCTCTCACATCCTGAATGGACTCGGCTTCTGGACAGGTAAGTGGTCGGTGACCGTTAGACTTCACAGGGACCTGGCGTACTCAGACGGACTTCGGCACCTGCCCCCGACATTCTCCCTGGGCAACTCCTACGGCCTCATCTATTACCCGGACATGCCGCGGAACTGCAGGAGATGCGGCAAGAACGGCCACGAGATGAAGGACTGCAAGGAGGATGCCTGCAGGATTTGTCGAGTGACGGGACACAGCTCGAAGGACTGCCCGAAGAAGACGTCCTGCAACCTGTGTGGGCTGGCGGCTCATCTGTACAAGGATTGCCCCAAGCGTGAGAGATCCTGGGCATCGGTGGTTGCGACGACCCCAGCTACGGAGGACAAGGCCCCGACGACCAGGCCTGTGAAGGTCAAGGACGCGACGACCAAGGCCCCAGCGGCCAAGGCCGAGACGACCAAGGCCAATGCGGTCAAGGAGTCGGTGGCCAAAGCCCCAGCGACGGTCCCAGCAGCTCCGAAGCAGAAGAAAAAGTCAAAGGAGGGTAAGAGTTCTGTCACCCCTCTCTCGATCCCTCCCCCTGCCACCCCCGTCCAATCCCCCCCCACCCCGGCCACCCCTGCTGAGGATTCCACTTCCTCTTCCTCCTTCCCCTACTCCTCAGCAGGTGTCCTTTCCCCTGCCCCGGCAGCCACTCTCCCTCCCCAGACCATGGTAGCGGTGGAATTAACCTTTCCTCCACCCGCCGCTATCTATTCCGAGGAGGATTTTCCTCTTCTTGTCTCCCCAGTTCCAACCCGGGGAAAGAGGAAGGTGGAGGACAGCCCTGCTACTGAATCCTCCAAAAAGAAGATTCTGTATTTCGTAGGCGAAAAGGAGGATACCCTCCCTGAGCCAGAAGAGATGGAGCACATGGTTGAGACCCTGGTGGCCGAGCCAGAAGAGGAGGAACTGGTGGTCGCCGAGATCGAGGCCGCGCTGCTTGACCAGATGGAGGAAGAGGGCCTGCTGGTGATCCCGTCACCAGCAGTCAACACCGACGAGGGACCACCCGACCGGAGTGGTAACTAAGGTGTATTGCCTGCGCTAACTTTTTCTTTTTTCCCTACATGATGGCTAATATTAACTTATTTTCCATTAATGTCAGGAGCATCAAGGACAAGTTAAGACGTCAGACTATTTATGCCTTCCTTACTTCCCAGTTGTGTGATGTTTATATGTTGCAGGAATGTTCCCTTCCCTCCTCTAGGTCCTTCAAACATCTGGCCAGGGAGTGGTCCCACGGTCCATCCTACTGGTCCGGTGGGGGTGACTGCAAGTCTGCGGGGGTCGCAATTCTGATCAGGGGGGGCGCATTCACGCTTGAGTCCGTCCAGGAGCTCATCTGCGGCAGGGCTCTTGTTGTAGATGGCAACTGGGCGGGAGAACCTGTCAGGTTCATCAACGTGTATGCGTCCCCACTGAAGAATGAGCGTTTGGAGCTTTTCCAGACCCTGCGGCTTCAGCTTGCCACCACCAGGACCTTAGTGATGGCCGGGGATTTCAACTGCCCCATCGAGGAGGATGGTCGTAGTTCTGGCACATCTGCCAAGTTGGACATCACGTCCAAGCTGCTCATCGAGATGGTAACCGAGGCCTCTCTTCAGGACGTGGTGGGCTCCATGGGGAGAGGCTCCACGAACTATTCGTGGAGCCGACCCGATGGCTCACTCCGCTCCAGGATTGACTTTGTGTTCACCTCTCGGGCAGTCAGGCAGAGTAAGCACTCGATGGTCTCCTGCTTCTTCTCCGACCACAGAGCCATTCACTTACAAGGTGTCCTCGGCGACGGTTTTCCGTCCGGGCCCGGCTCCTGGAAGCTGAATTGTGCTCTGCTGGCTCAGGATGAAGTCGTGGAGGAGCTGAGAGCAGCCTACGCAATGTGGCAGTCCTACAAGGGTAGCTTCCAAACAGTCTCTGATTGGTGGGAATATGTTAAACTTGAGTTTCGCTGTTTCTTTCAGGCCAAGGGTCGACAACAGGCGTGTGAGAAGAGGAGGGACTTCAGAGGGCTGCAGCGCGAGCTGCGGTCGCTGCAGGACCTTCTTCACTGCGGCTGGGACGTGAGGGAGGAGCTGGAGGAGACCAAAAAGAGCCTGAAAAGGCACTTTGAGGAGGAGTCCAAGCGAATCGTCTTCCGTTCCAACGTGGAGAATCTGGAGAAGGGTGAGAAATGTAACTCATTCTTTTTCAGGAAACTTCATGCCCTTCACACGCCCCTGAACGAGCTGCGAGACGAGAGCGGAAACATGCGACGTGGGAAGGAGGACGTGATGAGGGTCGTCAGCGACTTCTACAGCGAACTCTACTCCCACAAGACTACCGACCCCGACGCTGCTGATAAGTTCCTGTCAGGTATCACTAACCATCTTGATCCTGCAGGCACGGCAGCCTTGGACAAACCTCTGATGGTGGGCGAATTGCTCTCTGCCGCTAAATCCTTTAGGACCGGCAGGACCCCGGGCAGTGATGGTCTTCCAGCGGAGCTCTATGTAGCGCTGGGAGACCTCATCTGTCCGGACCTGTTGGACCTGTACGAGGAGATGGTGGTGGAGGGTAGAATGCCTCCATCTTTGAGGGAAGGAATGGTCACGATCCTGTACAAGCGGAAGGGAGAGAGGTGCGACCTGAGGAATTGGCGTCCCATCACTCTGCTCAACGTGGACTACAAGATCCTGGCCAAGACGATGGCGACACGACTTAAGACGGTGATCGGACGGATCATCCACCCGGACCAGACCTGCGGCATCCCTGGACGTCGCATCGCAGACAGCCTCGCTCTCGTGCGGGACACGGTCGAGTACATCAAGGTCCGCCGCGCACACGCGGCCCTGGTCTCCTTGGATCAGGAGAAGGCCTTCGACCGGGTTTCCCACGAGTTCATGGGCCGAGCTCTGCACCGGTTAGGTTTGGGTAACATGTTTTGTTCGTATGTCCGTCTGATGTATTTTGATATCCACAGCTCGGTGTTGGTGAACGGCTGGAAGACTGACCCCTTCCCTGTCCTCTCTGGGGTCAGACAAGGCTGCCCTCTATCACCTCTTCTTTTTGTTTGTGTTATAGAACTCTTCGCAGAGGCTATCCGGCAGAATGGAGAGATCAGAGGGATCACCGCACCGGGTCCGGGACGACACGAGGTCAAGTGCTCGCTCTACATGGACGACGTCACCGTCTTCTGCGCTGATCGTGGTTCAGTCGACGCCCTCGTCCAGACGTGTGAGAGGTTCGGCCGGGCTTCAGGGGCCAAAGTCAACTGCAGGAAGTCGGAAGCCATGCTCTTCGGGGATTGGCAGCCGGCCTCCTCCGCCCCCTTCCCCTTCAACATTCAACCGGATTTCCTCAAGGTGCTGGGAGTCTGGTTCGGGAAGGAAGGAGCGGCCCTCAAGTCCTGGCAAGAACGCTTGGCCAAGGTGAAGCAACGGATCGGACTCTGGAGCCTCAGACACCTCACTTGTGAGGGTAAGGCACTCGTCCTGCGTAATGAGGTCCTGCCCGTCTTGCAGTACACGGCGCAGGCCTGGCCCCCACACGTCACTGTGTGCAGGGCCATTACCAGGACAGTGTTTCACTTTGTCTGGGGATCCAAGATGGACAGAGTCAGGCGGGCCGTCATGTACAAGGAGCCTCGCAAGGGTGGGAAGGGCGTTCCAGATATCCCCACCCTCCTGCGATCCTCTTTTGTGTGTGATTGTGTCCGCCGGACTTTGCAAGTCAAGAATGGCTCCGCGGGCAGGTCCATGTCTCGCTTCTTCCTGCTTCCTCTTTGGAGGCGACTCGGCTGGGACAAGTGGGACAGCTCCTTCCCCTACAACTGGACGACGCCATGGTTCTACGGAGACGTCGTTCGATTTGTGGGGGAGCATCAACTGGAGGGACTCAAGCCCGACTTGTGGAAGCCCAAAACTATCCACAAGCTAATCAGAGCCAAGGATGACGTGGAGAACATCACAGTACTTCACCAGGACACGCTGGAGACTGTGTGGACAAATGTGTCGTCTGACAGGCTGACCAACGGGCACAAGGACTTGTCGTGGATGGCGATTCAGGGCGGACTGCCCGTCCGGTCATTCATGCATGCCCGGAACCTGTGCAAGACCCGGTACTGCCCAAGGTGCCCCTTCGTGGAGGAAACATCTTTGCACACTTTTTGGGACTGCGGATTTGCACAGCGCCTATTGACTGCACTTGAGGACGACCTGAGGAACTCTGTCCCCAGGGCGAGCCTATCGCACCATTCTGTGCTTTATGGACTCTTCCCTGGGGTTCATACCGTCGGAGCCATCCAGGAGGCTTGGCGCCTTATGAACTGCTTCAAGGATGCCCTTTGGGTCGCCAGGAACCGGCTCATCTTGAGGAGGGAGAGGATGTCCATCCAGGACTGCCGCAGGCTGATCCACAGCCTGCTCAGAGACTATTCCATCATGGACGGTCCGGAGGACGAGGATGAGGACTAAACCCCTCCTCCCCCTCTCCCCTTATGTGTCTTGTCTTTCAATAAAGCTTCGGGCCTGTGATTTTCCCCTCCCCATCCCCTTTTTCCCAATCCCTATCCCTTATCACGGTTCGTCGTACTGTATTGATTGATATGCTTTTTCTTTCAGATTAAGTGTTTTGTGTAGCATAGGGGTGTGATGTGTCTAGTTAGTGCGTCGTATCCTCATGCTATGTAAATATGATGTAGAATTCTGTGTGTACTGGGCTGCGGCACTGTACACTGTCTGTTAACTTATTTTTTGTGCTAATAAAAGATATATTCAATCAAAAAAATCTGTTCTTTTAAGAACACAAGAGCTACGATCTACACTTGACGAGAGCGATCGAACTCGGAAGGAGAAGAGCTTCGGAGCCCAGCTGACATCAGAGAACGAAGGCGGATATCGGTGGGAGGAAGAAGCTCTAAAGAATCCAGAAGAAGACGAAGACTCGGAGAAGAATCGGGCTGTCCTGTGGAATCTTCGAGGAAGAAAATCATCGAGACAAAGACCTTTCGGGGAATTTGTCCAGAACACGACGGGAGAAGAATCTGCATAGCTCCACCCATTCCGGGAAGAGTTCCAGATCCAGCTCCAAGAAGTAACTGCAGGAGGAAAGCCATGGCAAGCGCTGCGAGGAAGGCCGAAAAGAAGAGCCTGGAGCTGGGGACAGCCAGGAGGGCCCAGCCAGGAGCCGATTCTGACCCCAAGGACTCTGCCTCCACGACTGGCCAGCAGAAGGGACCCCAGAAGCCCCGCCACGAAGCTCCAGCCCTGGAGCCATGGATGCGGCAGACGGTGGCCCTGAAGCTGAAGGAAGTGGATGGGAGGGTGCCGGACATGTCCTCGGACGTGTTCTGCCAGAAGATGCTGCTGGATCGAGGCTTCTCCAGGTCGGACACCCTCAGCATCCAGACCTTCTTGACGGGGATCTTCTTCGTCACCTTCGCCACTGTGAACACCTGCAGGAGGTTCTGGGAAATGGTAAGCGCAAAAGGACCGGATAATTCTTTCTCTGCCTTTACAGGTAGCTGCCCTATCCAGAGGGATGAAAGGAGGATCACGGTCTCCATGCGCAACCCGCACACCCCAGGCCAAGACATCTGTACCTTCCTGAGACGCTTCTGTTTGGTTGTGAAGGAACCCTCTCACATCCTGAATGGACTCGGCTTCTGGACAGGTAAGTGGTCGGTGACCGTTAGACTTCACAGGGACCTGGCGTACTCAGACGGACTTCGGCACCTGCCCCCGACATTCTCCCTGGGCAACTCCTACGGAATCATCTATTACCCGGACATGCCGCGGAACTGCAGGAGATGCGGCAAGAACGGCCACGAGATGAAGGACTGCAAGGAGGATGCCTGCAGGATTTGTCGAGTGACGGGACACAGCTCGAAGGACTGCCCGAAGAAGACGTCCTGCAACCTGTGTGGGCTGGCGGCTCATCTGTACAAGGATTGCCCCAGGCGTGAGAGATCCTGGGCATCGGTGGTTGCGACGACCCCAGCTACGGAGGACAAGGCCCCGACGACCAGGCCTGTGAAGGTCAAGGACGCGACGACCAAGGCCCCAGCGGCCAAGGCCGAGACGACCAAGGCCAAAGCGGTCAAGGAGTCGGTGGCCAAAGCCCCAGCGACGGTCCCAGCAGCTCCGAAGCAGAAGAAAAAGTCAAAGGAGGGTAAGAGTTCTGTCACCCCTCTCTCGATCCCTCCCCCTGCCACCCCCGTCCAATCCCCCCCCACCCCGGCCACCCCTGCTGAGGATTCCACTTCCTCTTCCTCCTTCCCCTACTCCTCAGCAGGTGTCCTTTCCCCTGCCCTGGCAGCCACTCTCCCTCCCCAGACCATGGTAGCGGTGGAATTAACCTTTCCTCCACCCGCCGCTATCTATTCCGAGGAGGATTTTCCCCTTCTTGTCTCCCCAGTTCCAACCCGGGGAAAGAGGAAGGTGGAGGACAGCCCTGCTACTGAATCCTCCAAAAAGAAGATTCTGGATTTCGTAGGCGAAAAGGAGGATACCCTCCCTGAGCCAGAAGAGATGGAGCACATGGTTGAGACCCTGGTGGCCGAGCCAGAAGAGGAGGAACTGGTGGTCGCCGAGATTGAGGCCGCGCTGCTTGACCAGATGGAGGAAGAGGGCCTGCTGGTGATCCCGTCACCAGCAGTCAACACCGACGAGGGACCACCCGACCGGAGTGGTAACTAAGGTGTATTGCCTGCGCTAACTTTTTCTTTTTTCCCTACATGATGGCTAATATTAACTTATTTTCCATTAATGTCAGGAGCATCAAGGACAAGTTCAGACGTCAGACTATTTATGCCTTCCTTACTTCCCAGTTGTGTGATGTTTATATGTTGCAGGAATGTTCCCTTCCCTCCTCTAGGTCCTTCAAACATCTGGCCAGGGAGTGGTCCCACGGTCCATCCTACTGGTCCGGTGGGGGTGACTGCAAGTCTGCGGGGGTCGCAATTCTGATCAGGGGGGGCGCATTCACGCTTGAGTCCGTCCAGGAGCTCATCTGCGGCAGGGCTCTTGTTGTAGATGGCAACTGGGCGGGAGAACCTGTCAGGTTCATCAACGTGTATGCGTCCCCACTGAAGAATGAGCGTTTGGAGCTTTTCCAGACCCTGCAGCTTCAGCTTGCCACCACCAGGACCTTAGTGATGGCCGGGGATTTCAACTGCCCCATCGAGGAGGACGGTCGTAGTTCTGGCACATCTGCCAAGTTGGACATCACGTCCAAGCTGCTCATCGAGATGGTAACCGAGGCCTCTCTTCAGGACGTGGTGGGCTCCATGGGGAGAGGCTCCACGAACTATTCGTGGAGCCGACCCGATGGCTCACTCCGCTCCAGGATTGACTTTGTGTTCACCTCTCGGGCAGTCAGGCAGAGTAGGCACTCGATGGTCTCCTGCTTCTTCTCCGACCACAGAGCCATTCACTTACAAGGTGTCCTCGGCGACGGTTTTCCGTCCGGCCCCGGCTCCTGGAAGCTGAATTGTGCTCTGCTGGCTCAGGATGAAGTCGTGGAGGAGCTGAGAGCAGCCTACGCAATGTGGCAGTCCTACAAGGGTAGCTTCCAAACAGTCTCTGATTGGTGGGAATATGTTAAACTTGAGTTTCGCTGTTTCTTTCAGGCCAAGGGTCGACAACAGGCGTGTGAGAAGAGGAGGGACTTCAGAGGGCTGCAGCGCGAGCTGCGGTCGCTGCAGGACCTTCTTCACTGCGGCTCGGACGTGAGGGAGGAGCTGGAGGAGACCAAGAAGAGCCTGAAAAGGCACTTTGAGGAGGAGTCCAAGCGAATCATCTTCCGTTCCAAAGTGGAGAATCTGGAGAAGGGTGAGAAATGTAACTCATTCTTTTTCAGGAAACTTCATGCCGGTCACACGCCCCTGAACGAGCTGCGAGACGAGAGCGGAAACATGCGACGTGGGAAGGAGGACGTGATGAGGGTCGTCAGCGACTTCTACAGCGAACTCTACTCCCACAAGACTACCGACCCCGACGCTGCTGATAAGTTCCTGTCAGGTATCACTAACCATCTTGATCCTGCAGGCACGGCAGCCTTGGACAAACCTCTGATGGTGGGCGAATTGCTCTCTGCCGCTAAATCCTTTAGGACCGGCAGGACCCCGGGCAGTGATGGTCTTCCAGCGGAGCTCTATGTAGCGCTGGGAGACCTCATCTGTCCGGACCTGTTGGACCTGTACGAGGAGATGGTGGTGGAGGGTAGAATGCCTCCATCTTTGAGGGAAGGAATGGTCACGATCCTGTACAAGCGGAAGGGAGAGAGGTGCGACCTGAGGAATTGGCGTCCCATCACTCTGCTCAACGTGGACTACAAGATCCTGGCCAAGACGATGGCGACACGACTTAAGACGGTCATCGGACGGATCATCCACCCGGACCAGACCTGCGGCATCCCTGGACGTCGCATCGCAGACAGCCTCGCTCTCGTGCGGGACACGGTCGAGTACATCAAGGTCCGCCGCGCACACGCGGCCCTGGTCTCCTTGGATCAGGAGAAGGCCTTCGACCGGGTTTCCCACGAGTTCATGGGCCGAGCTCTGCACCGGTTAGGTTTGGGTAACATGTTTTGTTCGTATGTCCGTCTGATGTATTTTGATATCCACAGCTCGGTGTTGGTGAACGGCTGGAAGACTGACCCCTTCCCTGTCCTCTCTGGGGTCAGACAAGGCTGCCCTCTATCACCTCTTCTTTTTGTTTGTGTTATAGAACTCTTCGCAGAGGCTATCCGGCAGAATGGAGAGATCAGAGGGATCACCGCACCGGGTCCGGGACGACACGAGGTCAAGTGCTCGCTCTACATGGACGACGTCACCGTCTTCTGCGCTGATCGTGGTTCAGTCGACGCCCTCGTCCAGACGTGTGAGAGGTTCGGCCGGGCTTCAGGGGCCAAAGTCAACTGCAGGAAGTCGGAAGCCATGCTCTTCGGGGATTGGCAGCCGGCCTCCTCCGCCCCCTTCCCCTTCAACATTCAACCGGATTTCCTCAAGGTGCTGGGAGTCTGGTTCGGGAAGGAAGGAGCGGCCCTCAAGTCCTGGCAAGAACGTTTGGCCAAGGTGAAGCAACGGATCGGACTCTGGAGCCTCAGACACCTCACTTGTGAGGGTAAGGCACTCGTCCTGCGTAATGAGGTCCTGCCCGTCTTGCAGTACACGGCGCAGGCCTGGCCCCCACACGTCACTGTGTGCAGGGCCATTACCAGGACAGTGTTTCACTTTGTCTGGGGATCCAAGATGGACAGAGTCAGGCGGGCCGTCATGTACAAGGAGCCTCGCAAGGGTGGGAAGGGCGTTCCAGATATCCCCACCCTCCTGCGATCCTCTTTTGTGTGTGATTGTGTCCGCCGGACTTTGCAAGTCAAGAATGGCTCCGCGGGCAGGTCCATGTCTCGCTTCTTCCTGCTTCCTCTTTGGAGGCGACTCGGCTGGGACAAGTGGGACAGCTCCTTCCCCTACAACTGGACGACGCCATGGTTCTACGGAGACGTCGTTCGATTTGTGGGGGAGCATCAACTGGAGGGACTCAAGCCCGACTTGTGGAAGCCCAAAACTATCCACAAGCTAATCAGAGCCAAGGATGACATGGAGAACATCACAGGACTTCACCAGGACATGCTGGAGACTGTGTGGACAAATGTGTCGTCTGACAGGCTGACCAACGGGCACAAGGACTTGTCGTGGATGGCGATTCAGGGCGGACTGCCCGTCCGGTCATTCATGCATGCCCGGAACCTGTGCAAGACCCGGTACTGCCCAAGGTGCCCCTTCGTGGAGGAAACATCTTTGCACACTTTTTGGGACTGCGGATTTGCACAGCGCCTATTGACTGCACTTGAGGACGACCTGAGGAACTCTGTCCCCAGGGCGAGCCTATCGCACCATTCTGTGCTTTACGGACTCTTCCCTGGGGTTCATACCGTCGGAGCCATCCAGGAGGCTTGGCGCCTTATGAACTGCTTCAAGGATGCCGTTTGGGTCGCCAGGAACCGGCTCATCTTGAGGAGGGAGAGGATGTCCATCCAGGACTGCCGCAGGCTGATCCACAGCCTGCTCAGAGACTATTCCATCATGGACGGTCCGGAGGACGAGGACGAGGACTAAACCCCTCCTCCCCCTCTCCCCTTATGTGTCTTGTCTTTCAATAAAGCTTCGGGCCTGTGATTTTCCCCTCCCCATCCCCTTTTTCCCAATCCCCATCCCTTATCACGGTTCGTCGTACTGTATTGATTGACATGCTTTTTCTTTCAGATTGAGTGTTTTGTGTAGCATAGGGGTGTGATGTGTCTAGTTAGTGCGTCGTATCCTCATGCTATGTAAATATGATGTAGAATTCTGTGTGTACTGGGCTGCGGCACTGTACACTGTCTGTTAACTTATTTTTTGTGCTAATAAAAGATATATTCAATCAAAAAAAAATCTGTTCTTATCAGTTTAATATCTGATACGTCCCCTATCTGGGGACCATATATTAAATGGATTTTTAGAACAGGGAGATGGAAAAAGAGCTTGCTCTGTCCACTCCACGCATTGACCTGGTATTGCAGTATCTCCAGGACCGGTGCACCCCTTCTTTAATGCAGTTTCTAAAATCAGAAAGAATTGAATTCAATGTTTTTTGTTCATTTTGCTTGTTTGTCGGATTTTGGGATGGACTCTTTGGCTTTGCTTTTCTTCTCCTCATTGGATTTTTCATGTTCAAAGTTGCAGAAGCCAGATTACAAGCTCATTTTGGTTCAACTTCAGCAACTGTGCATTGCATTGCCATGTAATGTGATGCAATGCTATCTTTCTAGCTCTCCCTTTTTACTTCCTTTTGGATAAACAGACATATTAGGCAAGCATTTTGGAGCTTTCACCTAAATAACTACAGGTGGTGAGATAAGCTGCACAATATAATTGACCTTTCAGTATATTGTTGCACACACACCATCTATTTAGCAAATGCCCTTGTTATCAACAGCAGCCTTTTAAACTCACCTGAGCTAACAGGTATGTGCGCTGGTTACTCTGCTGCGCTTAAAATTTCTTTTTTGGTTTGCTACAATGCCTTTTCTGAAACGTTGTCTCCTTCTGCTGGAACACTGACTTCTTTCATTTAATGCCTGCAGACTATAAAAGAGAACCCAACCCAAAAAGTTTGGTTGATTAGTCTGTGGCATTCTGTTAAACTGTTGCTTATGGCGGTCTCTGTGAGCTTCTCAGCGACATTCAGCCAGCCAGGTATCCTGCCTGCAGTAGATGGAATGTGGCAATGGAACGCTGGCTGCGCGTGTCATAATAGGCTCTGAGCCTTTATATACCTGTGCACAGCAGCAGCCACCTTCAGTCTGCTGCTGGACAGCCAGCAGCAGCAGCAGGAGAGGTATGTAATCAGGAGCCCTCCTGCTAAGGGTAGACAGCTGCTCGTTCCACCCCACCCCCCGCCTTAATTGGTTCTCCTCCCTTCCAACGGTGTTGAGGCGGGTGGGAACAGCAGGGGGTGAAGGTGCTGTGTTTAAAGAGGTGGAGTTATGCAGATCTAAAACGCGTGGATTGCAGCAGCAGCAAGCCGAAAAGTGCAGGCATGTAAGGGATCTAGAGGTTGACAACATGTCTTCTTAACGGGAGTCCAGGAGCTCATCTCCACAAATGGACTTTTCAGGATCCTTGGGTGGCTCCGTAGTTTGAAACCAATTCTGGTTATCGCTTCTCGGCCTTTTGGCTAAGATCAAGTGTAGTATCTTTTGAAAAGGCAGTTTTGTCCTTGGGCTGCCCTAGTAAATTGATGCATATTACACACTGGTTTGGTGCACTTGTTAGTACGCCAGGTGGCTCATAGAGTTATCTGATGGAAAACATGGCCCTCCAGGATCGAAGTCACTAGGCTGGGTAAGTGTGAGGGCTTTGGAGCAATGTGCCCCAGGAGTAGGCGCCCTGGTGGGAGTCCAAGCTTACTGGGACTGGGAACCCCAGAAAGACTTGGCTTCGCAGCACGCCGCACCTTTGCCAATCATACTTTCTGAGCAACCCCCCCTATTCCTGGCCTCCGGGCTAGGAAGGGGAATTTTTATAAACCCGGTCGGAGGTCCGGTCAGCTTTGGGCTGAGAAACCAACACAGGCTCCAGCTCCACTAGGGTGGCAGCCTAGATGGAAGCTGGGAGCACGAAAACGGCTCTTCTCCGGCTTCGGCTAGGGAGAGCATCGGAGATCCCTGACCCTCGCTGTGGCCTTCTGGCTCGGAGGGATGGGGATGGTTTATTGGGGACCCTCTCCTCCGGGAAGGGTCCACATGAATCCTCGCCTCGTGCGCTGTTTTGGTGTGACTTCGGTCACATTTTTCAGTGCCTTGGATGCAGCTTCAATCAAAAAATCTGTTCTTATCAGTTTAATATCTGATACGTCCCCTATCTGGGGACCATATATTAAATGGATTTTTAGAACAGGGAGATGGAAAAAGAGCTTGCTCTGTCCACTCCACGCATTGACCTGGTATTGCAGTATCTCCAGGACCGGTGCACCCCTTCTTTAATGCAGTTTCTAAAATCAGAAAGAATTGAATTCAATGTTTTTTGTTCATTTTGCTTGTTTGTCGGATTTTGGGATGGACTCTTTGGCTTTGCTTTTCTTCTCCTCATTGGATTTTTCATGTTCAAAGTTGCAGAAGCCAGATTACAAGCTCATTTTGGTTCAACTTCAGCAACTGTGCATTGCATTGCCATGTAATGTGATGCAATGCTATCTTTCTAGCTCTCCCTTTTTACTTCCTTTTGGATAAACAGACATATTAGGCAAGCATTTTGGAGCTTTCACCTAAATAACTACAGGTGGTGAGATAAGCTGCACAATATAATTGACCTTTCAGTATATTGTTGCACACACGCCATCTATTTAGCAAATGCCCTTGTTATCAACAGCAGCCTTTTAAACTCACCTGAGCTAACAGGTATGTGCGCTGGTTACTCTGCTGCGCTTAAAATTTCTTTTTTGGTTTGCTACAATGCCTTTTCTGAAACGTTGTCTCCTTCTGCTGGAACACTGACTTCTTTCATTTAATGCCTGCAGACTATAAAAGAGAACCCAACCCAAAAAGTTTGGTTGATTAGTCTGTGGCATTCTGTTAAACTGTTGCTTATGGCGGTCTCTGTGAGCTTCTCAGCGACATTCAGCCAGCCAGGTATCCTGCCTGCAGTAGATGGAATGTGGCAATGGAACGCTGGCTGCGCGTGTCATAATAGGCTCTGAGCCTTTATATACCTGTGCACAGCAGCAGCCACCTTCAGTCTGCTGCTGGACAGCCAGCAGCAGCAGCAGCAGCAGGAGAGGTATGTAATCAGGAGCCCTCCTGCTAAGGGTAGACAGCTGCTCGTTCCACCCCACCCCCCGCCTTAATTGGTTCTCCTCCCTTCCAACGGTGTTGAGGCGGGTGGGAACAGCAGGGGGTGAAGGTGCTGTGTTTAAAGAGGTGGAGTTATGCAGATCTAAAACGCGTGGATTGCAGCAGCAGCAAGCCGAAAAGTGCAGGCATGTAAGGGATCTAGAGGTTGACAACATGTCTTCTTAACGGGAGTCCAGGAGCTCATCTCCACAAATGGACTTTTCAGGATCCTTGGGTGGCTCCGTAGTTTGAAACCAATTCTGGTTATCGCTTCTCGGCCTTTTGGCTAAGATCAAGTGTAGTATCTGTTCTTATCAGTTTAATATCTGATACGTCCCCTATCTGGGGACCATATATTAAATGGATTTTTAGAACAGGGAGATGGAAAAAGAGCTTGCTCTGTCCACTCCACGCATTGACCTGGTATTGCAGTATCTCCAGGACCGGTGTACCCCTTCTTTAATGCAGTTTCTAAAATCAGAAAGAATTGAATTCAATGTTTTTTGTTCATTTTGCTTGTTTGTCGGATTTTGGGATGGACTCTTTGGCTTTGCTTTTCTTCTCCTCATTGGATTTTTCATGTTCAAAGTTGCAGAAGCCAGATTACAAGCTCATTTTGGTTCAACTTCAGCAACTGTGCATTGCATTGCCATGTAATGTGATGCAATGCTATCTTTCTAGCTCTCCCTTTTTACTTCCTTTTGGATAAACAGACATATTAGGCAAGCATTTTGGAGCTTTCACCTAAATAACTACAGGTGGTGAGATAAGCTGCACAATATAATTGACCTTTCAGTATATTGTTGCACACACACCATCTATTTAGCAAATGCCCTTGTTATCAACAGCAGCCTTTTAAACTCACCTGAGCTAACAGGTATGTGCGCTGGTTACTCTGCTGCGCTTAAAATTTCTTTTTTGGTTTGCTACAATGCCTTTTCTGAAACGTTGTCTCCTTCTGCTGGAACACTGACTTCTTTCATTTAATGCCTGCAGACTATAAAAGAGAACCCAACCCAAAAAGTTTGGTTGATTAGTCTGTGGCATTCTGTTAAACTGTTGCTTATGGCGGTCTCTGTGAGCTTCTCAGCGACATTCAGCCAGCCAGGTATCCTGCCTGCAGTAGATGGAATGTGGCAATGGAACGCTGGCTGCGCGTGTCATAATAGGCTCTGAGCCTTTATATACCTGTGCACAGCAGCAGCCACCTTCAGTCTGCTGCTGGACAGCCAGCAGCAGCAGCAGCAGGAGAGGTATGTAATCAGGAGCCCTCCTGCTAAGGGTAGACAGCTGCTCGTTCCACCCCACCCCCCGCCTTAATTGGTTCTCCTCCCTTCCAACGGTGTTGAGGCGGGTGGGAACAGCAGGGGGTGAAGGTGCTGTGTTTAAAGAGGTGGAGTTATGCAGATCTAAAACGCGTGGATTGCAGCAGCAGCAAGCCGAAAAGTGCAGGCATGTAAGGGATCTAGAGGTTGACAACATGTCTTCTTAACGGGAGTCCAGGAGCTCATCTCCACAAATGGACTTTTCAGGATCCTTGGGTGGCTCCGTAGTTTGAAACCAATTCTGGTTATCGCTTCTCGGCCTTTTGGCTAAGATCAAGTGTAGTATCTGTTCTTATCAGTTTAATATCTGATACGTCCCCTATCTGGGGACCATATATTAAATGGATTTTTAGAACAGGGAGATGGAAAAAGAGCTTGCTCTGTCCACTCCACGCATTGACCTGGTATTGCAGTATCTCCAGGACCGGTGCACCCCTTCTTTAATGCAGTTTCTAAAATCAGAAAGAATTGAATTCAATGTTTTTTGTTCATTTTGCTTGTTTGTCGGATTTTGGGATGGACTCTTTGGCTTTGCTTTTCTTCTCCTCATTGGATTTTTCATGTTCAAAGTTGCAGAAGCCAGATTACAAGCTCATTTTGGTTCAACTTCAGCAACTGTGCATTGCATTGCCATGTAATGTGATGCAATGCTATCTTTCTAGCTCTCCCTTTTTACTTCCTTTTGGATAAACAGACATATTAGGCAAGCATTTTGGAGCTTTCACCTAAATAACTACAGGTGGTGAGATAAGCTGCACAATATAATTGACCTTTCAGTATATTGTTGCACACACACCATCTATTTAGCAAATGCCCTTGTTATCAACAGCAGCCTTTTAAACTCACCTGAGCTAACAGGTATGTGCGCTGGTTACTCTGCTGCGCTTAAAATTTCTTTTTTGGTTTGCTACAATGCCTTTTCTGAAACGTTGTCTCCTTCTGCTGGAACACTGACTTCTTTCATTTAATGCCTGCAGACTATAAAAGAGAACCCAACCCAAAAAGTTTGGTTGATTAGTCTGTGGCATTCTGTTAAACTGTTGCTTATGGCGGTCTCTGTGAGCTTCTCAGCGACATTCAGCCAGCCAGGTATCCTGCCTGCAGTAGATGGAATGTGGCAATGGAACGCTGGCTGCGCGTGTCATAATAGGCTCTGAGCCTTTATATACCTGTGCACAGCAGCAGCCACCTTCAGTCTGCTGCTGGACAGCCAGCAGCAGCAGCAGCAGGAGAGGTATGTAATCAGGAGCCCTCCTGCTAAGGGTAGACAGCTGCTCGTTCCACCCCACCCCCCGCCTTAATTGGTTCTCCTCCCTTCCAACGGTGTTGAGGCGGGTGGGAACAGCAGGGGGTGAAGGTGCTGTGTTTAAAGAGGTGGAGTTATGCAGATCTAAAACGCGTGGATTGCAGCAGCAGCAAGCCGAAAAGTGCAGGCATGTAAGGGATCTAGAGGTTGACAACATGTCTTCTTAACGGGAGTCCAGGAGCTCATCTCCACAAATGGACTTTTCAGGATCCTTGGGTGGCTCCGTAGTTTGAAACCAATTCTGGTTATCGCTTCTCGGCCTTTTGGCTAAGATCAAGTGTAGTATCTTTTGAAAAGGCGGTTTTGGATGTTGGCCGCCCTAGTAGATTGATACATTATGCACACTGGGGTTTAGGCGCTTGTTAGTACGCCAGGTGGCTAATATAGTCATCTGGTGGAAAGCATGGCCCCCCAGGATCGACGCCATTGGGCCGGGGAAGATCGAAAGCCCGAAGTGTGAAGTGCCCCAGGAGTGGTGACCCTGGGGTGCCTTAACTCACTGGGATTGGGAACCCCACTTGAGTTTATGGCACATTTGCACAAGCACTTCAAATTTTCTTTCTTCGCACACACCCTTATTCCGGGCCTTCTGGCCTTAGGATGGGGAATTTTTCAATTCCCGGTCGAAGGTCCGGGCAGTATTATACTGTGAAACCTTCACTATTAATTTAATTTCTTTGTCACTGTGTGTCCACTTATTCACGTGTGTCACGTCCTACTAGGATTTTGTCGGGATGCGGTTCCCTTACGGGTTCCTCTCTTGGCAGGTCTAGGGGGGGAGTGTGTGGCCATCAGGTTTCGCTCCCCCCTGAACCCCCCTGGCTCTCCTCTTTCGGGAGGAGAGCGTTGTTGGCTCCCCTCTTCCGGGAGGAGAGCACAGTCTTTGGCTCCCAGTGCCTTGCTCGGGTGAGAACTCGGGCAGGTGCTGGGGGTAAGATTGGGTCGCCTCTGGCTTCGGCTGGAGGTGGCTTTTTGTCCCTGTTCCTCGCTGTGGCCTTTTGGCTCGGAGGGACGGGGAATCGTTTGGGGGACCCTTCTCCTTTTGGAGAGGGTTTCAAGAAGACCAGCATCCTAGTGCACTTTTTTTGTGGCACTTGTCACTTTTTTAAGCGCACTCGGGTTTTGTACACGAATTCGGGCTTTCGAAAAAAAAAAAAATCTGTTCTTATCAGTTTAATATCTGATACGTCCCCTATCTGGGGACCATATATTAAATGGATTTTTAGAACAGGGAGATGGAAAAAGAGCTTGCTCTGTCCACTCCACGCATTGACCTGGTATTGCAGTATCTCCAGGACCGGTGCACCCCTTCTTTAATGCAGTTTCTAAAATCAGAAAGAATTGAATTCAATGTTTTTTGTTCATTTTGCTTGTTTGTCGGATTTTGGGATGGACTCTTTGGCTTTGCTTTTCTTCTCCTCATTGGATTTTTCATGTTCAAAGTTGCAGAAGCCAGATTACAAGCTCATTTTGGTTCAACTTCAGCAACTGTGCATTGCATTGCCATGTAATGTGATGCAATGCTATCTTTCTAGCTCTCCCTTTTTACTTCCTTTTGGATAAACAGACATATTAGGCAAGCATTTTGGAGCTTTCACCTAAATAACTATGTAGCACCCTGAGGATTCGGCTGCTACAGGAGTATTGCACCTCAACCCAGAGGTGTGATATTCCACTCCCGGGCAAGGATGGAGAGTGGAACTGAGCTCGGTAGGCTGCATGCACTACACACATCCCATTTCCGGGGAACAGGCCGACGGTACTCCCACTTAGAAATGTGCAGGTATGACCGAGTCTGTTCCTGGCTGGAGTGGGAGGGGGGTGGTACATCCCATGTAGTGTAGGGGCAGATAGGGGGAGCAGCCTGGGTAAAGATAGGAGCTCATTGGGTGCTGGTCACCTGAGCTCAC
This sequence comes from Phyllobates terribilis, assembly GCF_046119375.1. Classification (NCBI taxonomy): domain Eukaryota; kingdom Metazoa; phylum Chordata; class Amphibia; order Anura; family Dendrobatidae; genus Phyllobates; species Phyllobates terribilis. The sequence goes on along the minus strand of NW_027363136.1, from coordinate 1,769,944 downwards.
ACATAGAGGGTGTATATAAGGTGGGCACCAACTAAGATCAGGGTCAGATGCAGAGGATCAGATGCAGAGAGTCAGTCAGCTGCAGAGAACAAGTCAGGAGCAGAGGAGAGAAGAAAGACAAAGACCCAGAGTGAGAGAGGAGAAAAGAGAGAGACCCAGAGCACAGAAGAGAAGGACTCTGAGATCCCAACTAAAAGCACCGGGTGAAGAGTCGGCATCAGGGTACCGGAACCCAAGCTGGTGGGGGTAAAAACATTCCCCAGCCAGAGACCGGAGACCGTGGGCAGCGTCTGCCACGGTCACCCATCACATCCACCCCGAAGGCACACCACATGAAGGGTCAGGGAACCCAGGGCCAAGGGTGTCCCAACAGAAGGCCCGAGGGAGCTGGACCTAGGTGGATTACTGGTGGGGACGGCCAGAGAACGGGACAGAAAGAGAGCTCAGGGCCACGCTCCGGACTTGTTTGGGGGTTGGCTGGATCCAGGACCTGGTGGACGCAGCACGGCTCGGGTGGTCACTAGCAGCTGGAGTGACCAGTACAACATCTGCAGTAAGTAAACACCCTTAACTGCACAACCCGACTCTGTCTTCACTGCCGTCTGCACTACACCACCACAACCCCCATCCTCTGCGCCTGTCCCCTCTGAGGCTATACCCCTCCCGTTGGGGGTTATCCCACCAAGCTGCGCACCCACCATCAGCCTCAGCGGACCCTGCTGCAGCAGCGGCCACAGTGACCGCATCACAACGGGTGGCGTAGTCGACACAAAAGAAATCTTAATAACATCTGTAGGACTGCCACATAACACTGAGCTTGACGCCCTGGGCACGGGCCGGGTCACAGCCGCTCGGAGACTACAACCCCCCATCTGATCCGGTGCCGGGTATTCCCCTCAAAAAGGAATATGTCCCAGGGGGCGCGTCAACTTTGGCGTAGTCGGCAGGATTACGTGCCCGCAACACCCGGGTACTGCGTGCCTGAAGAAAAGTGCAAGTTTACCTCAGAAAGAAGTCTCCCGCCGGTTCCGGAGGGTCCACGCCATCGGACCCCATCACAGGTCGTTTCCCGCCGATTGTCCGCCATTTCCAGCTTGTTCCCGCCATCTGCAGAGTTTCCCGCCACTGGGCGACGCTTCCCGCCAAATCCGAAGATTTCCCGCCTTGGAAGAGCAGCGGACGCCATTATGGGCGTGCCAAAGGAGGGCGAGAGGCCGCCTCCCATCGTGGGCCGGGACAGAAAATGGCGCCAAAAGTGGAAACCGCCCCCACCAACAGAGACTGTGATGCTGGAGGTGTCTGTCAGCGTGAAAGAACTACCCCTGGAGCTGACAGTCACCGAGTTGCCCCGGGACCACCCTCGAAGTGGGAGGAGACGAAAGAAGAGAGCGAAGATGGGTGCCGCCTGGAGCAGTCTGGAGCGAGCGCACCCGGAGGCAAGAAGCCTGGAGAGGAGTAGCAGAGAAGCTCACCCGGAGATGTCCAGAGAGCAGAGCAGCACCGGCCCGCTGGCCAGGAGCCTGCTGGAAGAAGAGCAGAGCAGCACCGACCCGTTGGTCAGGAGCCTGCTGGACACCACGACCCCACTAGGCCTAGTGGAGGTCCTTGCACAGCTCCCCCGAGACCGGGAGTGTGCACAGACTGCCCTGGAGGGCCTCGCACGGAGGATGGCCCGGGTACAGCGCGAGATATTGGCGGAATGGAGCCGGGAGATGGCCCAGCAAGCTGAAACCAAGACCCGGAGCACGCCAGCCGAGATGAGGAAGGAGACCGCCTCTGAGGATGGCGCGGGAGGACCCAAGGCCGGAGACGGCGCCGAGGAGGGAGCCGAACGAGTGGAGGCAGGTAAAGGGGACGCCTATACCCCAAGCCGTGACACCGCTTACCTGCCCCAGCTCCCCGTCGCAGAGTCCGAAAGTCCCCCTGCTGTGCCCGAAAACGCCATGTCACCGACGCAGACTAGGCCCCAACCGGAAGCCGCCGCCGCGACCCCTGTGACGTCACACGCCTCGACCCCGAGCGTGACCAAGCAGGAAGTACCACCAGCCTGGTCGCAGGGCCTAGAATTCCCGGGCGCCGCAACACCAACAGCGCCCCCTACCTCTGCGGAGCCTCCGGCCTGGTCGCAAGGCCAGGTAGCCCAGGGCGCCGCCGTATTAACGGTGCCCTTCACCTTCCAGGTGCCCCAGGCCTGGCCGCAAGGCCTGGGCAACCCGGGCGCCACCACCACCGCGCCCGCGCCCGTAAAACCAAGGGTGCCACACCTGGGGGAGGACTTGTTCAGCCAGCTCACATGGCCGGACGGGTCTGAAGTTACAACCAGCTACAAGCAAAGAGCAGGAGGAAGACGCCGTTGAGTGCGGCAGAGAAGTGATGTAAATAGTTACCCAATCGGGGTATAAAGAAACTGAAACTGTTGCTACATATATATAGTCCCCGTTGGGACCAGCTGAGTGAACTGTTTACCCGTTAACCCCTTAATCCCACAGGCTGAGGACTGTGAGCAGCCATCCCCTTCCCTCTACCTGGCCGAGGACTGAGAGCGGCCAACTTCCCCTGTATATAGTTGCGCGTCCTAAAGCGCCCCGTACCGGTTTTATAGTAAAACCAGTTTTTCTAAGAGACTGTCGCACTTTTCCCGGACACACGTTGCACAGTGTCCGGAGGAGGAACCTGAAACAAGAGACGACGAGAATGTTTATATGAAAAGTTTTATATATATAATGTTTTATATGTTTTATTATGTTTATATGAAAAAAAAAATTTTTTTTGTATGTTTTGGTGTTTTTGTCTTTACAGCCCGAGGACGTGCTGTGGTTTACCAGGGGGGAATGTAGCACCCTGAGGATTCGGCTGCTACAGGAGTATTGCACCTCAACCCAGAGGTGTGATATTCCACTCCCGGGCAAGGATGGAGAGTGGAACTGAGCTCGGTAGGCTGCATGCACTACACACATCCCATTTCCGGGGAACAGGCCGACGGTACTCCCACTTAGAAATGTGCAGGTACGACCGAGTCTGTTCCTGGCTGGAGTGGGAGGGGGGTGGTACATCCCATGTAGTGTAGGGGCAGATAGGGGGAGCAGCCTGGGTAAAGATAGGAGCTCATTGGGTGCTGGTCACCTGAGCTCACACATAGAGGGTGTATATAAGGTGGGCACCAACTAAGATCAGGGTCAGATGCAGAGGATCAGATGCAGAGAGTCAGTCAGCTGCAGAGAACAAGTCAGGAGCAGAGGAGAGAAGAAAGACAAAGACCCAGAGTGAGAGAGGAGAAAAGAGAGAGACCCAGAGCACAGAAGAGAAGGACTCTGAGATCCCAACTAAAAGCACCGGGTGAAGAGTCGGCATCAGGGTACCGGAACCCAAGCTGGTGGGGGTAAAAACATTCCCCAGCCAGAGACCGGAGACCGTGGGCAGCGTCTGCCACGGTCACCCATCACATCCACCCCGAAGGCACACCACATGAAGGGTCAGGGAACCCAGGGCCAAGGGTGTCCCAACAGAAGGCCCGAGGGAGCTGGACCTAGGTGGATTACTGGTGGGGACGGCCAGAGAACGGGACAGAAAGAGAGCTCAGGGCCACGCTCCGGACTTGTTTGGGGGTTGGCTGGATCCAGGACCTGGTGGACGCAGCACGGCTCGGGTGGTCACTAGCAGCTGGAGTGACCAGTACAACATCTGCAGTAAGTAAACACCCTTAACTGCACAACCCGACTCTGTCTTCACTGCCGTCTGCACTACACCACCACAACCCCCATCCTCTGCGCCTGTCCCCTCTGAGGCTATACCCCTCCCGTTGGGGGTTATCCCACCAAGCTGCGCACCCACCATCAGCCTCAGCGGACCCTGCTGCAGCGGCGGCCACAGTGACCGCATCACAACGGGTGGCGTAGTCGACACAAAAGAACTCTTAATAACATCTGTAGGACTGCCACATAACACTGAGCTTGACGCCCTGGGCACGGGCCGGGTCACAGCCGCTCGGAGACTACAACCCCCCATCTGATCCGGTGCCGGGTATTCCCCTCAAAAAGGAATATGTCCCAGGGGGCGCGTCAACTACAGGTGGTGAGATAAGCTGCACAATATAATTGACCTTTCAGTATATTGTTGCACACACACCATCTATTTAGCAAATGCCCTTGTTATCAACAGCAGCCTTTTAAACTCACCTGAGCTAACAGGTATGTGCGCTGGTTACTCTGCTGCGCTTAAAATTTCTTTTTTGGTTTGCTACAATGCCTTTTCTGAAACGTTGTCTCCTTCTGCTGGAACACTGACTTCTTTCATTTAATGCCTGCAGACTATAAAAGAGAACCCAACCCAAAAAGTTTGGTTGATTAGTCTGTGGCATTCTGTTAAACTGTTGCTTATGGCGGTCTCTGTGAGCTTCTCAGCGACATTCAGCCAGCCAGGTATCCTGCCTGCAGTAGATGGAATGTGGCAATGGAACGCTGGCTGCGCGTGTCATAATAGGCTCTGAGCCTTTATATACCTGTGCACAGCAGCAGCCACCTTCAGTCTGCTGCTGGACAGCCAGCAGCAGCAGCAGCAGCAGGAGAGGTATGTAATCAGGAGCCCTCCTGCTAAGGGTAGACAGCTGCTCATTCCACCCCACCCCCCGCCTTAATTGGTTCTCCTCCCTTCCAACGGTGTTGAGGCGGGTGGGAACAGCAGGGGGTGAAGGTGCTGTGTTTAAAGAGGTGGAGTTATGCAGATCTAAAACGCGTGGATTGCAGCAGCAGCAAGCCGAAAAGTGCAGGCATGTAAGGGATCTAGAGGTTGACAACATGTCTTCTTAACGGGAGTCCAGGAGCTCATCTCCACAAATGGACTTTTCAGGATCCTTGGGTGGCTCCGTAGTTTGAAACCAATTCTGGTTATCGCTTCTCGGCCTTTTGGCTACGATCAAGTGCTTTATTGCAGGAGATTGTGGTTGAAGGGCACTCGGGTACCCCTCTCCTTGGCCTGGCAGGATCGTCCACTTTGGTGGACTTAACCTGCTTGCTGCTATTAGGGAGAGGGCTTAGTCCCAGGGTAACGAGTTGCGATCCCCCAGCTTCCAGGTGTTTTTCGCTGCAAGAACACTGGGAGCGCAGATTGCAAGCGGCTGCAATTTGCAACCTTGTTGCGTTTTTCCATGGAGGTTGACCCTAACCTCGTGCCTCTTTATGCGAGGCTAAAAAACTCTATCCGAGTTCACTTCACGGCGGGTGGCTCGGATATGAGGAAATTAGGGTATGTAGTCCAGGACGTGCTCAGGAACCTTCTTGGTGTACAAAGGAATGAAATTCTCTCCATCCAGGATTATCCCAGAAGAGGTGACTATGACATCACATTCACTGGAGAAGGTATTTTTAGAGATGTACTAGAAAATTTAAAAAAAGTTGAAAATAGTCCTGTTTTGAAAGGGATACAAATTGTTGAGCACGTCCTGGATGAGGTAAGACTGGTTATTGTAAAAATATTTTCGCCCTTTGTTTCTGCTCCAGAAGTAATGTCATTTCTAGCAATTTATTTTAAAAGTGTTAAATGTATTGGGAAGATATTAAACGAATATAACATATGGACATCTAAGTGGAAATTCCTTGTGAAGTGTACAAGAGATCCAAATACACCAGGTGGTATACGGCTCCCCCCTGCCCGTTTCAAAATTGGGCAAACAAATGGGGATTTCTTCTTTTCTGGGATGCCAGTATATTGCAGAAATTGTGGGCGCTATGGTCATTCAAAAGAAAACTGTCATGTATCATGTAGAAATTGTGCTAGTGAAGAACATGAGACAAAAGAATGCCCTAAGGAAAAGAAATGCAGTTTTTGCCAGACTCCAGGTCACTTTTATTTTTCTTGCCCTCACAGATTTCGGGAAGATGAGCAAAAGGGGAAGTCCAAGACGTCCGACCAAGGACCAAAAGATCAGACCACCCCTCAGGAGGAGGAACAACAACCTGGAGCCTCTGGAGACAATAAGGGCGTACCAAATAGTGAAGTGTCTCCAGAGTCTATGACAGGTAAAATACCAAATCCCAAAACCTGGCTGCAGGACCTGCGGGAGTCCAAAAGGAGGGCTGAGAAGGAGCAGAAGGGCACTACTGGTAAGGTCAAAAGGGACCGACAAAAGGCCGACACAGAAGCCCATGCCCAGTCTGGGTCTCCTAGTGCTGAGGGCGCTGAGTGGATAAAGGTGGGTCCTAAGAAAAAGAAAAAGGGTGGTTCGGAGGAGGCAGCAGGAGGTGAACAGATGGACACTTCTCCAGAAGGGGACGTGGACGCTGGACCCTCAGGGGTTTCGGTCTCCGCTGCTACAGGTGGGGACCGGGATCTTGCTGCCTCTGAAGAGTCAGAGGCTATGCCTTGTGCGCAACCTCCTCCTATAGGACGACCTTCTACAGGTCAAACAGGGGCGGCGGAACCCCTCGGGGACCCACCTGATGAGGAACTGCATGGCCAGCCAATGGAGACCCAGCGGGTTCTGCCAGCCAGCCCTCCGAGCTATGCCAGTGTAGCGTCGGGTTTATATAAATGTGGTAATCTTTCCTCCTCCACGGAGACTCTCGTGACGATACTATCAGATGAGGAGGGAGGCGCAAGCCCAGTGGTCTGATCAGGTTCATCGGACAGGTAAATCCGTTGCTCTTAGTTACCTAAGTAAAATTTCTACATTTTCTAATGATGGCTGAACTCAAAGGTATTTCCCTCAACGTGAGAGGCATAAAATCTAACACGAGAAGAACTGCTCTTTTTAATTTTTTTACATGTTTTACTGCATCTGTATTTTTTCTGCAAGAATGTAATATCCCACATGAAATGTCATATCAAAAATATAAAGATGAGTGGAAGTGTGGGCCATCTGTCTGGTCCGGATCGAATGCTGCAGGATCAGCGGGTGTAGCCATACTTTTTAAAGGGAACGTTTTAATTGATTTTATTCAGGAAATTTTACCAGGTCGTATTTTATTAGTGAAAGCTTTTATTGATGGTATTAGATGGCAGTTTTTAAATTTTTATGGATCCCCAGAGAAAAATGAAAGAGCCGAAATGCTTGATCTTTTACCATTATTTATTAATAACTCTGAACCTTTTATCTTAGCAGGGGATTTTAATTGTGTTTTAAAAGGTGAAAACCGGCGCTCCAGCTCTGTAAGCAGGAACTACGATAAAACCTCAGGTATGCTACATGATATAGTCAAAGATGCTAAATTGATAGACATATATAAAGAGTGTCATAGTGACAGCACAGAGGACGCCGGTTTCACTTGGAGCAATGCTAATTGTAGCTCTAGGATTGATTTTATTTTTGGTTCAGATAAAACAATACCTGCCAAATGTGAAGTTTTAACTAATATATTTTCAGACCATAAACTTTTATCCTTTACCATAAAAGTAAATGACAACAAAAAATGTGGTAAGAAAAGCTGGAAAATGAACGTATCCCTTTTAACCGACCCGCAGATTTTATCAGATTTTATTGAGTTTTATAGGAAATGTAGAAAAGGGAAAAAAACAAATGAGACTATGAGTGTATGGTGGGATAGAATGAAAGTAAAAATAAAAGACTTTTTTATTAAAAAGAGTATATGTAGAGCCAAAGAAAAATATGAAGAATATAGAATTTTAAATACCCGCCTACAAACATTGTTTAAGCTCAGAGACAATGGGATAGATGTACAAGTTGATATTTCAAACTTAAAAGAAGAGATTTCAAAATGGCTAGAACAAAAAGGAAAAGAGATAATTTTTCGTTCTAGAGTACAACATATAGAAGAAAATGAAAAGTGTTCCAGATATTTTTTTAGGAAAAATAAAAAAGAAAAAGTGATAATTGACCATATAGATGGTGAGAATAATATAAAAAATATGCTGGGTAAAGTTGAGGTTTTTTTTTCTAATCTTTTTAATGGAAAAAATATAGATAATAAATTAATGGATGATTCGCTGCAAGGACTAACAGCTGTTTTAGATCCCGCATCCCAAGAGTTTTTATCCCAAGTTTTAACGGAACAAGAAGTGTTAAAAACTATTAAAAGTTTGAAAACTGGAAAGGTCCCTGGTCCTGATGGCATCCCAATAGAATTTTATGTATGTTTTTATGATATTTTAAAAGATGATTTGTTTTATTTGTTTACTGAGGTTTTTAATAATAAGGTTTTATTAAATTCCTGGAAGAAAGGTGAAGTCTCCCTCCTATACAAAAAAGGTGATAAATCAAAATTAGAAAACTGGAGACCAATAACACTTTTAAATTGTGACTATAAAATAATGGCTAAAATTTGTGCAAATCGTCTAAAAGAAGTCATCAGCAAAGTTATTCATTCTAATCAAGTGTGTGGGGTGCCGGGGCGCAGTATATGGGACAATCTGAATTTAGTGAAAGACTGTATTGAGGATGTGAAAGACAGAAAGGGGAAAATGGCGATTTTATCTATTGATTTTGAAAAAGCATTTGACCGTGTCTCACACTTTTATCTTTTTAAAGTTTTAGAGAAAATGGGCATACCAGAAGGGTTTTTACTATCGCTTAAAGCATTTTACAAGGATTGTACAAGTAAGATTTTAGTGAATGGTTTTAAGACACAAGAGGTATTTTTACGGTCAGGGGTGAAACAGGGATGCCCTCTGTCCCCCCTACTGTTTATCTGTGCACTGGAACCAATGTTATGTGCAATACGCCAAAATAAACAGATATGCGGTGTCCCTCTGCCTGGAAGCGGTGGTTTGGAGGCCAAGGTTGTAGGCTACATGGATGACGTGGCGGTCTTGTGTACAGATGCACCATCACTTACGGCCACTCTCCATCAAGTGCAATCCTTTTGTCTAGCTTCTGGTTTTAAAATCAATTTTAATAAGTGTAACATTTTAAGTGTTGGGGGGATGATTTTACGTGATGTACCAATTAATGTCTCCGAATCCATTTCCATTTTAGGTATATCATTCACTGAAAATAATGATGGTTATAATAGTTGGGAAACAGTTACACAGAAAGTAAATACGAAAATATGTATGTGGAACATGAGGAGACTTACAATGGAGGGTAAAGTATTGGTTTTAAAGATGGTGATTTTACCTCTTTTATTGTATCTTAGCATGGTTTTCCCCCCGCCTGTTAATGTTTTAAAAAAGATAACCAAAACCTGTTTTACCTTCTTTTGGAACTCAAAAATGGAAAAGCTGAAAAGAGAAATCGTGATGAAATCAAAAGTAAAAGGTGGTAAAGATTTTCCAGATTTTAATAGGTTTCTTTTAATCCATCTGTTCGTTTACTGTTTTAATGCCCTTTTTAAGAATCACTATTGGTCCTTTTTTATGCGTTTTAATACAGGATTTTTTATGAGAAAGTTTGGATGGTATGAAGTTAATATATCTGTGCCCCATGCTTTTAATTTGTCGACGCATTATGAGATTTTAAGGAAAATAGTGTCCGATTTTAATTTAGGGACTAAGAAAATAGAGGAATTAAGAAATAGTAAGAAACTAATTAAAGAAATACGTAAAAGTGAGGAAATATGTAATGTTGACAGATATGATGATGACAAATCTATGTCTATCTGGAAAATGATTAACGTTTTTTATCTTTTTAATGAACAGAGAGATCTGGCTTGGAGTTGCATGCACCGCTGTCTTCCTTGCCGGGCATTCCAATACAGAAGAGGATTTGTGCGGTCTGCCATCTGCCCAAGAGCCGGATGCCAAGATGAGGAAACGGTGGAACATCTATTATGGACATGTAATTTTGCAAAGGATTTCTGGAGAAGACTGCTCCCCCTACTGGAAAGGGTGGCAGACCTCAAGGACTTTACATATAAAACTGTGCTATACGGACTTATGGAATGCCCCACAATGGACCAGTACACAATGGCTTGGAAGACAGTGAACTGCGCCAAGTCATCTCTCTGGAAAGCGCGCAACATTGCTATTTTTAAACAAGATGTTTTATCAGTGAATGATGTTTTAAGTTTATGTTTATGTGAAATGTATACTTATTATTTAATTGACAAAAAGAAGAATGTACATATTTCCAAAAAATGGCTTGTTGACCAATGGAACCTAATTATTTAAAATCTTTGTATTTTTTTGTTTTGTAAATTTCATTTGTCTTTTAACGTTTGGTATTTGTGTAATTATGCTTGTAATTTGTTAAAGTTTTAATAAACGGTTTTATCCCTCTGCAGGGGATAGCCAAATTAAAAAAAATCTGTTCTTATCAGTTTAATATCTGATACGTCCCCTATCTGGGGACCATATATTAAATGGATTTTTAGAACAGGGAGATGGAAAAAGAGCTTGCTCTGTCCACTCCACGCATTGACCTGGTATTGCAGTATCTCCAGGACCGGTGCACCCCTTCTTTAATGCAGTTTCTAAAATCAGAAAGAATTGAATTCAATGTTTTTTGTTCATTTTGCTTGTTTGTCGGATTTTGGGATGGACTCTTTGGCTTTGCTTTTCTTCTCCTCATTGGATTTTTCATGTTCAAAGTTGCAGAAGCCAGATTACAAGCTCATTTTGGTTCAACTTCAGCAACTGTGCATTGCATTGCCATGTAATGTGATGCAATGCTATCTTTCTAGCTCTCCCTTTTTACTTCCTTTTGGATAAACAGACATATTAGGCAAGCATTTTGGAGCTTTCACCTAAATAACTACAGGTGGTGAGATAAGCTGCACAATATAATTGACCTTTCAGTATATTGTTGCACACACACCATCTATTTAGCAAATGCCCTTGTTATCAACAGCAGCCTTTTAAACTCACCTGAGCTAACAGGTATGTGCGCTGGTTACTCTGCTGCGCTTAAAATTTCTTTTTTGGTTTGCTACAATGCCTTTTCTGAAACGTTGTCTCCTTCTGCTGGAACACTGACTTCTTTCATTTAATGCCTGCAGACTATAAAAGAGAACCCAACCCAAAAAGTTTGGTTGATTAGTCTGTGGCATTCTGTTAAACTGTTGCTTATGGCGGTCTCTGTGAGCTTCTCAGCGACATTCAGCCAGCCAGGTATCCTGCCTGCAGTAGATGGAATGTGGCAATGGAACGCTGGCTGCGCGTGTCATAATAGGCTCTGAGCCTTTATATACCTGTGCACAGCAGCAGCCACCTTCAGTCTGCTGCTGGACAGCCAGCAGCAGCAGCAGCAGGAGAGGTATGTAATCAGGAGCCCTCCTGCTAAGGGTAGACAGCTGCTCGTTCCACCCCACCCCCCGCCTTAATTGGTTCTCCTCCCTTCCAACGGTGTTGAGGCGGGTGGGAACAGCAGGGGGTGAAGGTGCTGTGTTTAAAGAGGTGGAGTTATGCAGATCTAAAACGCGTGGATTGCAGCAGCAGCAAGCCGAAAAGTGCAGGCATGTAAGGGATCTAGAGGTTGACAACATGTCTTCTTAACGGGAGTCCAGGAGCTCATCTCCACAAATGGACTTTTCAGGATCCTTGGGTGGCTCCGTAGTTTGAAACCAATTCTGGTTATCGCTTCTCGGCCTTTTGGCTAAGATCAAGTGTAGTATCTGTTCTTATCAGTTTAATATCTGATACGTCCCCTATCTGGGGACCATATATTAAATGGATTTTTAGAACAGGGAGATGGAAAAAGAGCTTGCTCTGTCCACTCCACGCATTGACCTGGTATTGCAGTATCTCCAGGACCGGTGCACCCCTTCTTTAATGCAGTTTCTAAAATCAGAAAGAATTGAATTCAATGTTTTTTGTTCATTTTGCTTGTTTGTCGGATTTTGGGATGGACTCTTTGGCTTTGCTTTTCTTCTCCTCATTGGATTTTTCATGTTCAAAGTTGCAGAAGCCAGATTACAAGCTCATTTTGGTTCAACTTCAGCAACTGTGCATTGCATTGCCATGTAATGTGATGCAATGCTATCTTTCTAGCTCTCCCTTTTTACTTCCTTTTGGATAAACAGACATATTAGGCAAGCATTTTGGAGCTTTCACCTAAATAACTACAGGTGGTGAGATAAGCTGCACAATATAATTGACCTTTCAGTATATTGTTGCACACACACCATCTATTTAGCAAATGCCCTTGTTATCAACAGCAGCCTTTTAAACTCACCTGAGCTAACAGGTATGTGCGCTGGTTACTCTGCTGCACTTAAAATTTCTTTTTTGGTTTGCTACAATGTCTTTTCTGAAACGTTGTCTCCTTCTGCTGGAACACTGACTTCTTTCATTTAATGCCTGCAGACTATAAAAGAGAACCCAACCCAAAAAGTTTGGTTGATTAGTCTGTGGCATTCTGTTAAACTGTTGCTTATGGCGGTCTCTGTGAGCTTCTCAGCGACATTCAGCCAGCCAGGTATCCTGCCTGCAGTAGATGGAATGTGGCAATGGAACGCTGGCTGCGCGTGTCATAATAGGCTCTGAGCCTTTATATACCTGTGCACAGCAGCAGCCACCTTCAGTCTGCTGCTGGACAGCCAGCAGCAGCAGCAGCAGGAGAGGTATGTAATCAGGAGCCCTCCTGCTAAGGGTAGACAGCTGCTCGTTCCACCCCACCCCCCGCCTTAATTGGTTCTCCTCCCTTCCAACGGTGTTGAGGCGGGTGGGAACAGCAGGGGGTGAAGGTGCTGTGTTTAAAGAGGTGGAGTTATGCAGATCTAAAACGCGTGGATTGCAGCAGCAGCAAGCCGAAAAGTGCAGGCATGTAAGGGATCTAGAGGTTGACAACATGTCTTCTTAACGGGAGTCCAGGAGCTCATCTCCACAAATGGACTTTTCAGGATCCTTGGGTGGCTCCGTAGTTTGAAACCAATTCTGGTTATCGCTTCTCGGCCTTTTGGCTAAGATCAAGTGTAGTATCTGTTCTTATCAGTTTAATATCTGATACGTCCCCTATCTGGGGACCATATATTAAATGGATTTTTAGAACAGGGAGATGGAAAAAGAGCTTGCTCTGTCCACTCCACGCATTGACCTGGTATTGCAGTATCTCCAGGACCGGTGCACCCCTTCTTTAATGCAGTTTCTAAAATCAGAAAGAATTGAATTCAATGTTTTTTGTTCATTTTGCTTGTTTGTCGGATTTTGGGATGGACTCTTTGGCTTTGCTTTTCTTCTCCTCATTGGATTTTTCATGTTCAAAGTTGCAGAAGCCAGATTACAAGCTCATTTTGGTTCAACTTCAGCAACTGTGCATTGCATTGCCATGTAATGTGATGCAATGCTATCTTTCTAGCTCTCCCTTTTTACTTCCTTTTGGATAAACAGACATATTAGGCAAGCATTTTGGAGCTTTCACCTAAATAACTACAGGTGGTGAGATAAGCTGCACAATATAATTGACCTTTCAGTATATTGTTGCACACACACCATCTATTTAGCAAATGCCCTTGTTATCAACAGCAGCCTTTTAAACTCACCTGAGCTAACAGGTATGTGCGCTGGTTACTCTGCTGCACTTAAAATTTCTTTTTTGGTTTGCTACAATGCCTTTTCTGAAACGTTGTCTCCTTCTGCTGGAACACTGACTTCTTTCATTTAATGCCTGCAGACTATAAAAGAGAACCCAACCCAAAAAGTTTGGTTGATTAGTCTGTGGCATTCTGTTAAACTGTTGCTTATGGCGGTCTCTGTGAGCTTCTCAGCGACATTCAGCCAGCCAGGTATCCTGCCTGCAGTAGATGGAATGTGGCAATGGAACGCTGGCTGCGCGTGTCATAATAGGCTCTGAGCCTTTATATACCTGTGCACAGCAGCAGCCACCTTCAGTCTGCTGCTGGACAGCCAGCAGCAGCAGCAGCAGGAGAGGTATGTAATCAGGAGCCCTCCTGCTAAGGGTAGACAGCTGCTCGTTCCACCCCACCCCCCGCCTTAATTGGTTCTCTTCCCTTCCAACGGTGTTGAGGCGGGTGGGAACAGCAGGGGGTGAAGGTGCTGTGTTTAAAGAGGTGGAGTTATGCAGATCTAAAACGCGTGGATTGCAGCAGCAGCAAGCCGAAAAGTGCAGGCATGTAAGGGATCTAGAGGTTGACAACATGTCTTCTTAACGGGAGTCCAGGAGCTCATCTCCACAAATGGACTTTTCAGGATCCTTGGGTGGCTCCGTAGTTTGAAACCAATTCTGGTTATCGCTTCTCGGCCTTTTGGCTAAGATCAAGTGTAGTATCTGTTCTTATCAGTTTAATATCTGATACGTCCCCTATCTGGGGACCATATATTAAATGGATTTTTAGAACAGGGAGATGGAAAAAGAGCTTGCTCTGTCCACTCCACGCATTGACCTGGTATTGCAGTATCTCCAGGACCGGTGCACCCCTTCTTTAATGCAGTTTCTAAAATCAGAAAGAATTGAATTCAATGTTTTTTGTTCATTTTGCTTGTTTGTCGGATTTTGGGATGGACTCTTTGGCTTTGCTTTTCTTCTCCTCCATTGGATTTTTCATGTTCAAAGTTGCAGAAGCCAGATTACAAGCTCATTTTGGTTCAACTTCAGCAACTGTGCATTGCATTGCCATGTAATGTGATGCAATGCTATCTTTCTAGCTCTCCCTTTTTACTTCCTTTTGGATAAACAGACATATTAGGCAAGCATTTTGGAGCTTTCACCTAAATAACTACAGGTGGTGAGATAAGCTGCACAATATAATTGACCTTTCAGTATATTGTTGCACACACACCATCTATTTAGCAAATGCCCTTGTTATCAACAGCAGCCTTTTAAACTCACCTGAGCTAACAGGTATGTGCGCTGGTTACTCTGCTGCGCTTAAAATTTCTTTTTTGGTTTGCTACAATGCCTTTTCTGAAACGTTGTCTCCTTCTGCTGGAACACTGACTTCTTTCATTTAATGCCTGCAGACTATAAAAGAGAACCCAACCCAAAAAGTTTGGTTGATTAGTCTGTGGCATTCTGTTAAACTGTTGCTTATGGCGGTCTCTGTGAGCTTCTCAGCGACATTCAGCCAGCCAGGTATCCTGCCTGCAGTAGATGGAATGTGGCAATGGAACGCTGGCTGCGCGTGTCATAATAGGCTCTGAGCCTTTATATACCTGTGCACAGCAGCAGCCACCTTCAGTCTGCTGCTGGACAGCCAGCAGCAGCAGGAGAGGTATGTAATCAGGAGCCCTCCTGCTAAGGGTAGACAGCTGCTCGTTCCACCCCACCCCCCGCCTTAATTGGTTCTCCTCCCTTCCAACGGTGTTGAGGCGGGTGGGAACAGCAGGGGGTGAAGGTGCTGTGTTTAAAGAGGTGGAGTTATGCAGATCTAAAACGCGTGGATTGCAGCAGCAGCAAGCCGAAAAGTGCAGGCATGTAAGGGATCTAGAGGTTGACAACATGTCTTCTTAACGGGAGTCCAGGAGCTCATCTCCACAAATGGACTTTTCAGGATCCTTGGGTGGCTCCGTAGTTTGAAACCAATTCTGGTTATCGCTTCTCGGCCTTTTGGCTAAGATCAAGTGTAGTATATGTTCTTATCAGTTTAATATCTGATACGTCCCCTATCTGGGGACCATATATTAAATGGATTTTTAGAACAGGGAGATGGAAAAAGAGCTTGCTCTGTCCACTCCACGCATTGACCTGGTATTGCAGTATCTCCAGGACCGGTGCACCCCTTCTTTAATGCAGTTTCTAAAATCAGAAAGAATTGAATTCAATGTTTTTTGTTCATTTTGCTTGTTTGTCGGATTTTGGGATGGACTCTTTGGCTTTGCTTTTCTTCTCCTCATTGGATTTTTCATGTTCAAAGTTGCAGAAGCCAGATTACAAGCTCATTTTGGTTCAACTTCAGCAACTGTGCATTGCATTGCCATGTAATGTGATGCAATGCTATCTTTCTAGCTCTCCCTTTTTACTTCCTTTTGGATAAACAGACATATTAGGCAAGCATTTTGGAGCTTTCACCTAAATAACTACAGGTGGTGAGATAAGCTGCACAATATAATTGACCTTTCAGTATATTGTTGCACACACACCATCTATTTAGCAAATGCCCTTGTTATCAACAGCAGCCTTTTAAACTCACCTGAGCTAACAGGTATGTGCGCTGGTTACTCTGCTGCGCTTAAAATTTCTTTTTTGGTTTGCTACAATGCCTTTTCTGAAACGTTGTCTCCTTCTGCTGGAACACTGACTTCTTTCATTTAATGCCTGCAGACTATAAAAGAGAACCCAACCCAAAAAGTTTGGTTGATTAGTCTGTGGCATTCTGTTAAACTGTTGCTTATGGCGGTCTCTGTGAGCTTCTCAGCGACATTCAGCCAGCCAGGTATCCTGCCTGCAGTAGATGGAATGTGGCAATGGAACGCTGGCTGCGCGTGTCATAATAGGCTCTGAGCCTTTATATACCTGTGCACAGCAGCAGCCACCTTCAGTCTGCTGCTGGACAGCCAGCAGCAGCAGCAGCAGGAGAGGTATGTAATCAGGAGCCCTCCTGCTAAGGGTAGACAGCTGCTCGTTCCACCCCACCCCCCGCCTTAATTGGTTCTCCTCCCTTCCAACGGTGTTGAGGCGGGTGGGAACAGCAGGGGGTGAAGGTGCTGTGTTTAAAGAGGTGGAGTTATGCAGATCTAAAACGCGTGGATTGCAGCAGCAGCAAGCCGAAAAGTGCAGGCATGTAAGGGATCTAGAGGTTGACAACATGTCTTCTTAACGGGAGTCCAGGAGCTCATCTCCACAAATGGACTTTTCAGGATCCTTGGGTGGCTCCGTAGTTTGAAACCAATTCTGGTTATCGCTTCTCGGCCTTTTGGCTAAGATCAAGTGTAGTATCTGTTCTTATCAGTTTAATATCTGATACGTCCCCTATCTGGGGACCATATATTAAATGGATTTTTAGAACAGGGAGATGGAAAAAGAGCTTGCTCTGTCCACTCCACGCATTGACCTGGTATTGCAGTATCTCCAGGACCGGTGCACCCCTTCTTTAATGCAGTTTCTAAAATCAGAAAGAATTGAATTCAATGTTTTTTGTTCATTTTGCTTGTTTGTCGGATTTTGGGATGGACTCTTTGGCTTTGCTTTTCTTCTCCTCATTGGATTTTTCATGTTCAAAGTTGCAGAAGCCAGATTACAAGCTCATTTTGGTTCAACTTCAGCAACTGTGCATTGCATTGCCATGTAATGTGATGCAATGCTATCTTTCTAGCTCTCCCTTTTTACTTCCTTTTGGATAAACAGACATATTAGGCAAGCATTTTGGAGCTTTCACCTAAATAACTACAGGTGGTGAGATAAGCTGCACAATATAATTGACCTTTCAGTATATTGTTGCACACACACCATCTATTTAGCAAATGCCCTTGTTATCAACAGCAGCCTTTTAAACTCACCTGAGCTAACAGGTATGTGCGCTGGTTACTCTGCTGCGCTTAAAATTTCTTTTTTGGTTTGCTACAATGCCTTTTCTGAAACGTTGTCTCCTTCTGCTGGAACACTGACTTCTTTCATTTAATGCCTGCAGACTATAAAAGAGAACCCAACCCAAAAAGTTTGGTTGATTAGTCTGTGGCATTCTGTTAAACTGTTGCTTATGGCGGTCTCTGTGAGCTTCTCAGCGACATTCAGCCAGCCAGGTATCCTGCCTGCAGTAGATGGAATGTGGCAATGGAACGCTGGCTGCGCGTGTCATAATAGGCTCTGAGCCTTTATATACCTGTGCACAGCAGCAGCCACCTTCAGTCTGCTGCTGGACAGCCAGCAGCAGCAGCAGCAGGAGAGGTATGTAATCAGGAGCCCTCCTGCTAAGGGTAGACAGCTGCTCGTTCCACCCCACCCCCCGCCTTAATTGGTTCTCCTCCCTTCCAACGGTGTTGAGGCGGGTGGGAACAGCAGGGGGTGAAGGTGCTGTGTTTAAAGAGGTGGAGTTATGCAGATCTAAAACGCGTGGATTGCAGCAGCAGCAAGCCGAAAAGTGCAGGCATGTAAGGGATCTAGAGGTTGACAACATGTCTTCTTAACGGGAGTCCAGGAGCTCATCTCCACAAATGGACTTTTCAGGATCCTTGGGTGGCTCCGTAGTTTGAAACCAATTCTGGTTATCGCTTCTCGGCCTTTTGGCTAAGATCAAGTGTAGTATCTGTTCTTATCAGTTTAATATCTGATACGTCCCCTATCTGGGGACCATATATTAAATGGATTTTTAGAACAGGGAGATGGAAAAAGAGCTTGCTCTGTCCACTCCACGCATTGACCTGGTATTGCAGTATCTCCAGGACCGGTGCACCCCTTCTTTAATGCAGTTTCTAAAATCAGAAAGAATTGAATTCAATGTTTTTTGTTCATTTTGCTTGTTTGTCGGATTTTGGGATGGACTCTTTGGCTTTGCTTTTCTTCTCCTCATTGGATTTTTCATGTTCAAAGTTGCAGAAGCCAGATTACAAGCTCATTTTGGTTCAACTTCAGCAACTGTGCATTGCATTGCCATGTAATGTGATGCAATGCTATCTTTCTAGCTCTCCCTTTTTACTTCCTTTTGGATAAACAGACATATTAGGCAAGCATTTTGGAGCTTTCACCTAAATAACTACAGGTGGTGAGATAAGCTGCACAATATAATTGACCTTTCAGTATATTGTTGCACACACACCATCTATTTAGCAAATGCCCTTGTTATCAACAGCAGCCTTTTAAACTCACCTGAGCTAACAGGTATGTGCGCTGGTTACTCTGCTGCGCTTAAAATTTCTTTTTTGGTTTGCTACAATGCCTTTTCTGAAACGTTGTCTCCTTCTGCTGGAACACTGACTTCTTTCATTTAATGCCTGCAGACTATAAAAGAGAACCCAACCCAAAAAGTTTGGTTGATTAGTCTGTGGCATTCTGTTAAACTGTTGCTTATGGCGGTCTCTGTGAGCTTCTCAGCGACATTCAGCCAGCCAGGTATCCTGCCTGCAGTAGATGGAATGTGGCAATGGAACGCTGGCTGCGCGTGTCATAATAGGCTCTGAGCCTTTATATACCTGTGCACAGCAGCAGCCACCTTCAGTCTGCTGCTGGACAGCCAGCAGCAGCAGCAGCAGGAGAGGTATGTAATCAGGAGCCCTCCTGCTAAGGGTAGACAGCTGCTCGTTCCACCCCACCCCCCGCCTTAATTGGTTCTCCTCCCTTCCAACGGTGTTGAGGCGGGTGGGAACAGCAGGGGGTGAAGGTGCTGTGTTTAAAGAGGTGGAGTTATGCAGATCTAAAACGCGTGGATTGCAGCAGCAGCAAGCCGAAAAGTACAGGCATGTAAGGGATCTAGAGGTTGACAACATGTCTTCTTAACGGGAGTCCAGGAGCTCATCTCCACAAATGGACTTTTCAGGATCCTTGGGTGGCTCCGTAGTTTGAAACCAATTCTGGTTATCGCTTCTCGGCCTTTTGGCTAAGATCAAGTGTAGTATCTTTTGAAAAGGCAGTTTTGTCCTTGGGCTGCCCTAGTAAATTGATGCATATTACACACTGGTTTGGTGCACTTGTTAGTACGCCAGGTGGCTCATAGAGTTATCTGATGGAAAACATGGCCCTCCAGGATCGAAGTCACTAGGCTGGGTAAGTGTGAGGGCTTTGGAGCAATGTGCCCCAGGAGTAGGCGCCCTGGTGGGAGTCCAAGCTTACTGGGACTGGGAACCCCAGAAAGACTTGGCTTCGTAGCACGCCGCACCTTTGCCAATCATACTTTCTGAGCAACCCCCCCTATTCCTGGCCTCCGGGCTAGGAAGGGGAATTTTTATAAACCCGGTCGGAGGTCCGGTCAGCTTTGGGCTGAGAAACCAACACAGGCTCCAGCTCCACTAGGGTGGCAGCCTAGATGGAAGCTGGGAGCACGAAAACGGCTCTTCTCCGGCTTCGGCTAGGGAGAGCATCGGAGATCCCTGACCCTCGCTGTGGCCTTCTGGCTCGGAGGGATGGGGATGGTTTATTGGGAACCCTCTCCTCCGGGAAGGGTCCACATGAATCCTCACCTCGTGCGCTGTTTTGGTGTGACTTCGGTCACATTTTTCAGTGCCTTGGATGCAGCTTCAATCAAAAAATCTGTTCTTATCAGTTTAATATCTGATACGTCCCCTATCTGGGGACCATATATTAAATGGATTTTTAGAACAGGGAGATGGAAAAAGAGCTTGCTCTGTCCACTCCACGCATTGACCTGGTATTGCAGTATCTCCAGGACCGGTGCACCCCTTCTTTAATGCAGTTTCTAAAATCAGAAAGAATTGAATTCAATGTTTTTTGTTCATTTTGCTTGTTTGTCGGATTTTGGGATGGACTCTTTGGCTTTGCTTTTCTTCTCCTCATTGGATTTTTCATGTTCAAAGTTGCAGAAGCCAGATTACAAGCTCATTTTGGTTCAACTTCAGCAACTGTGCATTGCATTGCCATGTAATGTGATGCAATGCTATCTTTCTAGCTCTCCCTTTTTACTTCCTTTTGGATAAACAGACATATTAGGCAAGCATTTTGGAGCTTTCACCTAAATAACTACAGGTGGTGAGATAAGCTGCACAATATAATTGACCTTTCAGTATATTGTTGCACACACACCATCTATTTAGCAAATGCCCTTGTTATCAACAGCAGCCTTTTAAACTCACCTGAGCTAACAGGTATGTGCGCTGGTTACTCTGCTGCGCTTAAAATTTCTTTTTTGGTTTGCTACAATGCCTTTTCTGAAACGTTGTCTCCTTCTGCTGGAACACTGACTTCTTTCATTTAATGCCTGCAGACTATAAAAGAGAACCCAACCCAAAAAGTTTGGTTGATTAGTCTGTGGCATTCTGTTAAACTGTTGCTTATGGCGGTCTCTGTGAGCTTCTCAGCGACATTCAGCCAGCCAGGTATCCTGCCTGCAGTAGATGGAATGTGGCAATGGAACGCTGGCTGCGCGTGTCATAATAGGCTCTGAGCCTTTATATACCTGTGCACAGCAGCAGCCACCTTCAGTCTGCTGCTGGACAGCCAGCAGCAGCAGCAGCAGGAGAGGTATGTAATCAGGAGCCCTCCTGCTAAGGGTAGACAGCTGCTCGTTCCACCCCACCCCCCGCCTTAATTGGTTCTCCTCCCTTCCAACGGTGTTGAGGCGGGTGGGAACAGCAGGGGGTGAAGGTGCTGTGTTTAAAGAGGTGGAGTTATGCAGATCTAAAACGCGTGGATTGCAGCAGCAGCAAGCCGAAAAGTGCAGGCATGTAAGGGATCTAGAGGTTGACAACATGTCTTCTTAACGGGAGTCCAGGAGCTCATCTCCACAAATGGACTTTTCAGGATCCTTGGGTGGCTCCGTAGTTTGAAACCAATTCTGGTTATCGCTTCTCGGCCTTTTGGCTAAGATCAAGTGTAGTATCTGTTCTTATCAGTTTAATATCTGATACGTCCCCTATCTGGGGACCATATATTAAATGGATTTTTAGAACAGGGAGATGGAAAAAGAGCTTGCTCTGTCCACTCCACGCATTGACCTGGTATTGCAGTATCTCCAGGACCGGTGCACCCCTTCTTTAATGCAGTTTCTAAAATCAGAAAGAATTGAATTCAATGTTTTTTGTTCATTTTGCTTGTTTGTCGGATTTTGGGATGGACTCTTTGGCTTTGCTTTTCTTCTCCTCATTGGATTTTTCATGTTCAAAGTTGCAGAAGCCAGATTACAAGCTCATTTTGGTTCAACTTCAGCAACTGTGCATTGCATTGCCATGTAATGTGATGCAATGCTATCTTTCTAGCTCTCCCTTTTTACTTCCTTTTGGATAAACAGACATATTAGGCAAGCATTTTGGAGCTTTCACCTAAATAACTACAGGTGGTGAGATAAGCTGCACAATATAATTGACCTTTCAGTATATTGTTGCACACACACCATCTATTTAGCAAATGCCCTTGTTATCAACAGCAGCCTTTTAAACTCACCTGAGCTAACAGGTATGTGCGCTGGTTACTCTGCTGCGCTTAAAATTTCTTTTTTGGTTTGCTACAATGCCTTTTCTGAAACGTTGTCTCCTTCTGCTGGAACACTGACTTCTTTCATTTAATGCCTGCAGACTATAAAAGAGAACCCAACCCAAAAAGTTTGGTTGATTAGTCTGTGGCATTCTGTTAAACTGTTGCTTATGGCGGTCTCTGTGAGCTTCTCAGCGACATTCAGCCAGCCAGGTATCCTGCCTGCAGTAGATGGAATGTGGCAATGGAACGCTGGCTGCGCGTGTCATAATAGGCTCTGAGCCTTTATATACCTGTGCACAGCAGCAGCCACCTTCAGTCTGCTGCTGGACAGCCAGCAGCAGCAGCAGCAGGAGAGGTATGTAATCAGGAGCCCTCCTGCTAAGGGTAGACAGCTGCTCGTTCCACCCCACCCCCCGCCTTAATTGGTTCTCCTCCCTTCCAACGGTGTTGAGGCGGGTGGGAACAGCAGGGGGTGAAGGTGCTGTGTTTAAAGAGGTGGAGTTATGCAGATCTAAAACGCGTGGATTGCAGCAGCAGCAAGCCGAAAAGTGCAGGCATGTAAGGGATCTAGAGGTTGACAACATGTCTTCTTAACGGGAGTCCAGGAGCTCATCTCCACAAATGGACTTTTCAGGATCCTTGGGTGGCTCCGTAGTTTGAAACCAATTCTGGTTATCGCTTCTCGGCCTTTTGGCTAAGATCAAGTGTAGTATCTGTTCTTATCAGTTTAATATCTGATACGTCCCCTATCTGGGGACCATATATTAAATGGATTTTTAGAACAGGGAGATGGAAAAAGAGCTTGCTCTGTCCACTCCACGCATTGACCTGGTATTGCAGTTTCTCCAGGACCGGTGCACCCCTTCTTTAATGCAGTTTCTAAAATCAGAAAGAATTGAATTCAATGTTTTTTGTTCATTTTGCTTGTTTGTCGGATTTTGGGATGGACTCTTTGGCTTTGCTTTTCTTCTCCTCATTGGATTTTTCATGTTCAAAGTTGCAGAAGCCAGATTACAAGCTCATTTTGGTTCAACTTCAGCAACTGTGCATTGCATTGCCATGTAATGTGATGCAATGCTATCTTTCTAGCTCTCCCTTTTTACTTCCTTTTGGATAAACAGACATATTAGGCAAGCATTTTGGAGCTTTCACCTAAATAACTACAGGTGGTGAGATAAGCTGCACAATATAATTGACCTTTCAGTATATTGTTGCACACACACCATCTATTTAGCAAATGCCCTTGTTATCAACAGCAGCCTTTTAAACTCACCTGAGCTAACAGGTATGTGCGCTGGTTACTCTGCTGCGCTTAAAATTTCTTTTTTGGTTTGCTACAATGCCTTTTCTGAAACGTTGTCTCCTTCTGCTGGAACACTGACTTCTTTCATTTAATGCCTGCAGACTATAAAAGAGAACCCAACCCAAAAAGTTTGGTTGATTAGTCTGTGGCATTCTGTTAAACTGTTGCTTATGGCGGTCTCTGTGAGCTTCTCAGCGACATTCAGCCAGCCAGGTATCCTGCCTGCAGTAGATGGAATGTGGCAATGGAACGCTGGCTGCGCGTGTCATAATAGGCTCTGAGCCTTTATATACCTGTGCACAGCAGCAGCCACCTTCAGTCTGCTGCTGGACAGCCAGCAGCAGCAGCAGCAGGAGAGGTATGTAATCAGGAGCCCTCCTGCTAAGGGTAGACAGCTGCTCGTTCCACCCCACCCCCCGCCTTAATTGGTTCTCCTCCCTTCCAACGGTGTTGAGGCGGGTGGGAACAGCAGGGGGTGAATGTGCTGTGTTTAAAGAGGTGGAGTTATGCAGATCTAAAACGCGTGGATTGCAGCAGCAGCAAGCCGAAAAGTGCAGGCATGTAAGGGATCTAGAGGTTGACAACATGTCTTCTTAACGGGAGTCCAGGAGCTCATCTCCACAAATGGACTTTTCAGGATCCTTGGGTGGCTCCGTAGTTTGAAACCAATTCTGGTTATCGCTTCTCGGCCTTTTGGCTAAGATCAAGTGTAGTATCTGTTCTTATCAGTTTAATATCTGATACGTCCCCTATCTGGGGACCATATATTAAATGGATTTTTAGAACAGGGAGATGGAAAAAGAGCTTGCTCTGTCCACTCCACGCATTGACCTGGTATTGCAGTATCTCCAGGACCGGTGCACCCCTTCTTTAATGCAGTTTCTAAAATCAGAAAGAATTGAATTCAATGTTTTTTGTTCATTTTGCTTGTTTGTCGGATTTTGGGATGGACTCTTTGGCTTTGCTTTTCTTCTCCTCATTGGATTTTTCATGTTCAAAGTTGCAGAAGCCAGATTACAAGCTCATTTTGGTTCAACTTCAGCAACTGTGCATTGCATTGCCATGTAATGTGATGCAATGCTATCTTTCTAGCTCTCCCTTTTTACTTCCTTTTGGATAAACAGACATATTAGGCAAGCATTTTGGAGCTTTCACCTAAATAACTACAGGTGGTGAGATAAGCTGCACAATATAATTGACCTTTCAGTATATTGTTGCACACGCACCATCTATTTAGCAAATGCCCTTGTTATCAACAGCAGCCTTTTAAACTCACCTGAGCTAACAGGTATGTGCGCTGTTTACTCTGCTGCACTTAAAATTTCTTTTTTGGTTTGCTACAATGCCTTTTCTGAAACGTTGTCTCCTTCTGCTGGAACACTGACTTCTTTCATTTAATGCCTGCAGACTATAAAAGAGAACCCAACCCAAAAAGTTTGGTTGATTAGTCTGTGGCATTCTGTTAAACTGTTGCTTATGGCGGTCTCTGTGAGCTTCTCAGCGACATTCAGCCAGCCAGGTATCCTGCCTGCAGTAGATGGAATGTGGCAATGGAACGCTGGCTGCGCGTGTCATAATAGGCTCTGAGCCTTTATATACCTGTGCACAGCAGCAGCCACCTTCAGTCTGCTGCTGGACAGCCAGCAGCAGCAGCAGCAGGAGAGGTATGTAATCAGGAGCCCTCCTGCTAAGGGTAGACAGCTGCTCGTTCCACCCCACCCCCCGCCTTAATTGGTTCTCCTCCCTTCCAACGGTGTTGAGGCGGGTGGGAACAGCAGGGGGTGAAGGTGCTGTGTTTAAAGAGGTGGAGTTATGCAGATCTAAAACGCGTGGATTGCAGCAGCAGCAAGCCGAAAAGTGCAGGCATGTAAGGGATCTAGAGGTTGACAACATGTCTTCTTAACGGGAGTCCAGGAGCTCATCTCCACAAATGGACTTTTCAGGATCCTTGGGTGGCTCCGTAGTATGAAACCCATTCTGGTTATCGCTTCTCGGCCTTTTGGCTAAGATCAAGTGTAGTATCTGTTCTTATCAGTTTAATATCTGATACGTCCCCTATCTGGGGACCATATATTAAATGGATTTTTAGAACAGGGAGATGGAAAAAGAGCTTGCTCTGTCCACTCCACGCATTGACCTGGTATTGCAGTTTCTCCAGGACCGGTGCACCCCTTCTTTAATGCAGTTTCTAAAATCAGAAAGAATTGAATTCAATGTTTTTTGTTCATTTTGCTTGTTTGTCGGATTTTGGGATGGACTCTTTGGCTTTGCTTTTCTTCTCCTCATTGGATTTTTCATGTTCAAAGTTGCAGAAGCCAGATTACAAGCTCATTTTGGTTCAACTTCAGCAACTGTGCATTGCATTGCCATGTAATGTGATGCAATGCTATCTTTCTAGCTCTCCCTTTTTACTTCCTTTTGGATAAACAGACATATTAGGCAAGCATTTTGGAGCTTTCACCTAAATAACTACAGGTGGTGAGATAAGCTGCACAATATAATTGACCTTTCAGTATATTGTTGCACACACACCATCTATTTAGCAAATGCCCTTGTTATCAACAGCAGCCTTTTAAACTCACCTGAGCTAACAGGTATGTGCGCTGGTTACTCTGCTGCGCTTAAAATTTCTTTTTTGGTTTGCTACAATGCCTTTTCTGAAACGTTGTCTCCTTCTGCTGGAACACTGACTTCTTTCATTTAATGCCTGCAGACTATAAAAGAGAACCCAACCCAAAAAGTTTGGTTGATTAGTCTGTGGCATTCTGTTAAACTGTTGCTTATGGCGGTCTCTGTGAGCTTCTCAGCGACATTCAGCCAGCCAGGTATCCTGCCTG
Source organism: Phyllobates terribilis (assembly GCF_046119375.1). Taxonomy (NCBI): domain Eukaryota; kingdom Metazoa; phylum Chordata; class Amphibia; order Anura; family Dendrobatidae; genus Phyllobates; species Phyllobates terribilis. Next base: position 1,743,942 of record NW_027363136.1, on the reverse strand, counting down.
CAGTAGATGGAATGTGGCAATGGAACGCTGGCTGCGCGTGTCATAATAGGCTCTGAGCCTTTATATACCTGTGCACAGCAGCAGCCACCTTCAGTCTGCTGCTGGACAGCCAGCAGCAGCAGCAGCAGGAGAGGTATGTAATCAGGAGCCCTCCTGCTAAGGGTAGACAGCTGCTCGTTCCACCCCACCCCCCGCCTTAATTGGTTCTCCTCCCTTCCAACGGTGTTGAGGCGGGTGGGAACAGCAGGGGGTGAATGTGCTGTGTTTAAAGAGGTGGAGTTATGCAGATCTAAAACGCGTGGATTGCAGCAGCAGCAAGCCGAAAAGTGCAGGCATGTAAGGGATCTAGAGGTTGACAACATGTCTTCTTAATGGGAGTCCAGGAGCTCATCTCCACAAATGGACTTTTCAGGATCCTTGGGTGGCTCCGTAGTTTGAAACCAATTCTGGTTATCGCTTCTCGGCCTTTTGGCTAAGATCAAGTGTAGTATCTGTTCTTATCAGTTTAATATCTGATACGTCCCCTATCTGGGGACCATATATTAAATGGATTTTTAGAACAGGGAGATGGAAAAAGAGCTTGCTCTGTCCACTCCACGCATTGACCTGGTATTGCAGTATCTCCAGGACCGGTGCACCCCTTCTTTAATGCAGTTTCTAAAATCAGAAAGAATTGAATTCAATGTTTTTTGTTCATTTTGCTTGTTTGTCGGATTTTGGGATGGACTCTTTGGCTTTGCTTTTCTTCTCCTCATTGGATTTTTCATGTTCAAAGTTGCAGAAGCCAGATTACAAGCTCATTTTGGTTCAACTTCAGCAACTGTGCATTGCATTGCCATGTAATGTGATGCAATGCTATCTTTCTAGCTCTCCCTTTTTACTTCCTTTTGGATAAACAGACATATTAGGCAAGCATTTTGGAGCTTTCACCTAAATAACTACAGGTGGTGAGATAAGCTGCACAATATAATTGACCTTTCAGTATATTGTTGCACACACACCATCTATTTAGCAAATGCCCTTGTTATCAACAGCAGCCTTTTAAACTCACCTGAGCTAACAGGTATGTGCGCTGGTTACTCTGCTGCACTTAAAATTTCTTTTTTGGTTTGCTACAATGCCTTTTCTGAAACGTTGTCTCCTTCTGCTGGAACACTGACTTCTTTCATTTAATGCCTGCAGACTATAAAAGAGAACCCAACCCAAAAAGTTTGGTTGATTAGTCTGTGGCATTCTGTTAAACTGTTGTTTATGGCGGTCTCTGTGAGCTTCTCAGCGACATTCAGCCAGCCAGGTATCCTGCCTGCAGTAGATGGAATGTGGCAATGGAACGCTGGCTGCGCGTGTCATAATAGGCTCTGAGCCTTTATATACCTGTGCACAGCAGCAGCCACCTTCAGTCTGCTGCTGGACAGCCAGCAGCAGCAGCAGCAGGAGAGGTATGTAATCAGGAGCCCTCCTGCTAAGGGTAGACAGCTGCTCGTTCCACCCCACCCCCCGCCTTAATTGGTTCTCCTCCCTTCCAACGGTGTTGAGGCGGGTGGGAACAGCAGGGGGTGAAGGTGCTGTGTTTAAAGAGGTGGAGTTATGCAGATCTAAAACGCGTGGATTGCAGCAGCAGCAAGCCGAAAAGTGCAGGCATGTAAGGGATCTAGAGGTTGACAACATGTCTTCTTAACGGGAGTCCAGGAGCTCATCTCCACAAATGGACTTTTCAGGATCCTTGGGTGGCTCCGTAGTTTGAAACCAATTCTGGTTATCGCTTCTCGGCCTTTTGGCTAAGATCAAGTGTAGTATCTGTTCTTATCAGTTTAATATCTGATACGTCCCCTATCTGGGGACCATATATTAAATGGATTTTTAGAACAGGGAGATGGAAAAAGAGCTTGCTCTGTCCACTCCACGCATTGACCTGGTATTGCAGTATCTCCAGGACCGGTGCACCCCTTCTTTAATGCAGTTTCTAAAATCAGAAAGAATTGAATTCAATGTTTTTTGTTCATTTTGCTTGTTTGTCGGATTTTGGGATGGACTCTTTGGCTTTGCTTTTCTTCTCCTCATTGGATTTTTCATGTTCAAAGTTGCAGAAGCCAGATTACAAGCTCATTTTGGTTCAACTTCAGCAACTGTGCATTGCATTGCCATGTAATGTGATGCAATGCTATCTTTCTAGCTCTCCCTTTTTACTTCCTTTTGGATAAACAGACATATTAGGCAAGCATTTTGGAGCTTTCACCTAAATAACTACAGGTGGTGAGATAAGCTGCACAATATAATTGACCTTTCAGTATATTGTTGCACACACACCATCTATTTAGCAAATGCCCTTGTTATCAACAGCAGCCTTTTAAACTCACCTGAGCTAACAGGTATGTGCGCTGGTTACTCTGCTGCGCTTAAAATTTCTTTTTTGGTTTGCTACAATGCCTTTTCTGAAACGTTGTCTCCTACTGCTGGAACACTGACTTCTTTCATTTAATGCCTGCAGACTATAAAAGAGAACCCAACCCAAAAAGTTTGGTTGATTAGTCTGTGGCATTCTGTTAAACTGTTGCTTATGGCGGTCTCTGTGAGCTTCTCAGCGACATTCAGCCAGCCAGGTATCCTGCCTGCAGTAGATGGAATGTGGCAATGGAACGCTGGCTGCGCGTGTCATAATAGGCTCTGAGCCTTTATATACCTGTGCACAGCAGCAGCCACCTTCAGTCTGCTGCTGGACAGCCAGCAGCAGCAGCAGCAGGAGAGGTATGTAATCAGGAGCCCTCCTGCTAAGGGTAGACAGCTGCTCGTTCCACCCCACCCCCCGCCTTAATTGGTTCTCCTCCCTTCCAACGGTGTTGAGGCGGGTGGGAACAGCAGGGGGTGAAGGTGCTGTGTTTAAAGAGGTGGAGTTATGCAGATCTAAAACGCGTGGATTGCAGCAGCAGCAAGCCGAAAAGTGCAGGCATGTAAGGGATCTAGAGGTTGACAACATGTCTTCTTAACGGGAGTCCAGGAGCTCATCTCCACAAATGGACTTTTCAGGATCCTTGGGTGGCTCCGTAGTTTGAAACCAATTCTGGTTATCGCTTCTCGGCCTTTTGGCTAAGATCAAGTGTAGTATCTGTTCTTATCAGTTTAATATCTGATACGTCCCCTATCTGGGGACCATATATTAAATGGATTTTTAGAACAGGGAGATGGAAAAAGAGCTTGCTCTGTCCACTCCACGCATTGACCTGGTATTGCAGTATCTCCAGGACCGATGCACCCCTTCTTTAATGCAGTTTCTAAAATCAGAAAGAATTGAATTCAATGTTTTTTGTTCATTTTGCTTGTTTGTCGGATTTTGGGATGGACTCTTTGGCTTTGCTTTTCTTCTCCTCATTGGATTTTTCATGTTCAAAGTTGCAGAAGCCAGATTACAAGCTCATTTTGGTTCAACTTCAGCAACTGTGCATTGCATTGCCATGTAATGTGATGCAATGCTATCTTTCTAGCTCTCCCTTTTTACTTCCTTTTGGATAAACAGACATATTAGGCAAGCATTTTGGAGCTTTCACCTAAATAACTACAGGTGGTGAGATAAGCTGCACAATATAATTGACCTTTCAGTATATTGTTGCACACACACCATCTATTTAGCAAATGCCCTTGTTATCAACAGCAGCCTTTTAAACTCACCTGAGCTAACAGGTATGTGCGCTGGTTACTCTGCTGCGCTTAAAATTTCTTTTTTGGTTTGCTACAATGCCTTTTCTGAAACGTTGTCTCCTTCTGCTGGAACACTGACTTCTTTCATTTAATGCCTGCAGACTATAAAAGAGAACCCAACCCAAAAAGTTTGGTTGATTAGTCTGTGGCATTCTGTTAAACTGTTGCTTATGGCGGTCTCTGTGAGCTTCTCAGCGACATTCAGCCAGCCAGGTATCCTGCCTGCAGTAGATGGAATGTGGCAATGGAACGCTGGCTGCGCGTGTCATAATAGGCTCTGAGCCTTTATATACCTGTGCACAGCAGCAGCCACCTTCAGTCTGCTGCTGGACAGCCAGCAGCAGCAGCAGCAGGAGAGGTATGTAATCAGGAGCCCTCCTGCTAAGGGTAGACAGCTGCTCGTTCCACCCCACCCCCCGCCTTAATTGGTTCTCCTCCCTTCCAACGGTGTTGAGGCGGGTGGGAACAGCAGGGGGTGAAGGTGCTGTGTTTAAAGAGGTGGAGTTATGCAGATCTAAAACGCGTGGATTGCAGCAGCAGCAAGCCGAAAAGTGCAGGCATGTAAGGGATCTAGAGGTTGACAACATGTCTTCTTAACGGGAGTCCAGGAGCTCATCTCCACAAATGGACTTTTCAGGATCCTTGGGTGGCTCCGTAGTTTGAAACCAATTCTGGTTATCGCTTCTCGGCCTTTTGGCTAAGATCAAGTGTAGTATCTGTTCTTATCAGTTTAATATCTGATACGTCCCCTATCTGGGGACCATATATTAAATGGATTTTTAGAACAGGGAGATGGAAAAAGAGCTTGCTCTGTCCACTCCACGCATTGACCTGGTATTGCAGTATCTCCAGGACCGGTGCACCCCTTCTTTAATGCAGTTTCTAAAATCAGAAAGAATTGAATTCAATGTTTTTTGTTCATTTTGCTTGTTTGTCGGATTTTGGGATGGACTCTTTGGCTTTGCTTTTCTTCTCCTCATTGGATTTTTCATGTTCAAAGTTGCAGAAGCCAGATTACAAGCTCATTTTGGTTCAACTTCAGCAACTGTGCATTGCATTGCCATGTAATGTGATGCAATGCTATCTTTCTAGCTCTCCCTTTTTACTTCCTTTTGGATAAACAGACATATTAGGCAAGTATTTTGGAGCTTTCACCTAAATAACTACAGGTGGTGAGATAAGCTGCACAATATAATTGACCTTTCAGTATATTGTTGCACACACACCATCTATTTAGCAAATGCCCTTGTTATCAACAGCAGCCTTTTAAACTCACCTGAGCTAACAGGTATGTGCGCTGGTTACTCTGCTGCGCTTAAAATTTCTTTTTTGGTTTGCTACAATGCCTTTTCTGAAACGTTGTCTCCTTCTGCTGGAACACTGACTTCTTTCATTTAATGCCTGCAGACTATAAAAGAGAACCCAACCCAAAAAGTTTGGTTGATTAGTCTGTGGCATTCTGTTAAACTGTTGCTTATGGCGGTCTCTGTGAGCTTCTCAGCGACATTCAGCCAGCCAGGTATCCTGCCTGCAGTAGATGGAATGTGGCAATGGAACGCTGGCTGCGCGTGTCATAATAGGCTCTGAGCCTTTATATACCTGTGCACAGCAGCAGCCACCTTCAGTCTGCTGCTGGACAGCCAGCAGCAGCAGCAGGAGAGGTATGTAATCAGGAGCCCTCCTGCTAAGGGTAGACAGCTGCTCATTCCACCCCACCCCCCGCCTTAATTGGTTCTCCTCCCTTCCAACGGTGTTGAGGCGGGTGGGAACAGCAGGGGGTGAAGGTGCTGTGTTTAAAGAGGTGGAGTTATGCAGATCTAAAACGCGTGGATTGCAGCAGCCGCAAGCCGAAAAGTGCAGGCATGTAAGGGATCTAGAGGTTGACAACATGTCTTCTTAACGGGAGTCCAGGAGCTCATCTCCACAAATGGACTTTTCAGGATCCTTGGGTGGCTCCGTAGTTTGAAACCAATTCTGGTTATCGCTTCTCGGCCTTTTGGCTAAGATCAAGTGTAGTATCTGTTCTTATCAGTTTAATATCTGATACGTCCCCTATCTGGGGACCATATATTAAATGGATTTTTAGAACAGGGAGATGGAAAAAGAGCTTGCTCTGTCCACTCCACGCATTGACCTGGTATTGCAGTATCTCCAGGACCGGTGCACCCCTTCTTTAATGCAGTTTCTAAAATCAGAAAGAATTGAATTCAATGTTTTTTGTTCATTTTGCTTGTTTGTCGGATTTTGGGATGGACTCTTTGGCTTTGCTTTTCTTCTCCTCATTGGATTTTTCATGTTCAAAGTTGCAGAAGCCAGATTACAAGCTCATTTTGGTTCAACTTCAGCAACTGTGCATTGCATTGCCATGTAATGTGATGCAATGCTATCTTTCTAGCTCTCCCTTTTTACTTCCTTTTGGATAAACAGACATATTAGGCAAGCATTTTGGAGCTTTCACCTAAATAACTACAGGCGGTGAGATAAGCTGCACAATATAATTGACCTTTCAGTATATTGTTGCACACACACCATCTATTTAGCAAATGCCCTTGTTATCAACAGCAGCCTTTTAAACTCACCTGAGCTAACAGGTATGTGCGCTGGTTACTCTGCTGCGCTTAAAATTTCTTTTTTGGTTTGCTACAATGCCTTTTCTGAAACGTTGTCTCCTTCTGCTGGAACACTGACTTCTTTCATTTAATGCCTGCAGACTATAAAAGAGAACCCAACCCAAAAAGTTTGGTTGATTAGTCTGTGGCATTCTGTTAAACTGTTGCTTATGGCGGTCTCTGTGAGCTTCTCAGCGACATTCAGCCAGCCAGGTATCCTGCCTGCAGTAGATGGAATGTGGCAATGGAACGCTGGCTGCGCGTGTCATAATAGGCTCTGAGCCTTTATATACCTGTGCACAGCAGCAGCCACCTTCAGTCTGCTGCTGGACAGCCAGCAGCAGCAGCAGCAGGAGAGGTATGTAATCAGGAGCCCTCCTGCTAAGGGTAGACAGCTGCTCGTTCCACCCCACCCCCCGCCTTAATTGGTTCTCCTCCCTTCCAACGGTGTTGAGGCGGGTGGGAACAGCAGGGGGTGAAGGTGCTGTGTTTAAAGAGGTGGAGTTATGCAGATCTAAAACGCGTGGATTGCAGCAGCAGCAAGCCGAAAAGTGCAGGCATGTAAGGGATCTAGAGGTTGACAACATGTCTTCTTAACGGGAGTCCAGGAGCTCATCTCCACAAATGGACTTTTCAGGATCCTTGGGTGGCTCCGTAGTTTGAAACCAATTCTGGTTATCGCTTCTCGGCCTTTTGGCTAAGATCAAGTGTAGTATCTGTTCTTATCAGTTTAATATCTGATACGTCCCCTATCTGGGGACCATATATTAAATGGATTTTTAGAACAGGGAGATGGAAAAAGAGCTTGCTCTGTCCACTCCACGCATTGACCTGGTATTGCAGTATCTCCAGGACCGGTGCACCCCTTCTTTAATGCAGTTTCTAAAATCAGAAAGAATTGAATTCAATATTTTTTGTTCATTTTGCTTGTTTGTCGGATTTTGGGATGGACTCTTTGGCTTTGCTTTTCTTCTCCTCATTGGATTTTTCATGTTCAAAGTTGCAGAAGCCAGATTACAAGCTCATTTTGGTTCAACTTCAGCAACTGTGCATTGCATTGCCATGTAATGTGATGCAATGCTATCTTTCTAGCTCTCCCTTTTTACTTCCTTTTGGATAAACAGACATATTAGGCAAGCATTTTGGAGCTTTCACCTAAATAACTACAGGTGGTGAGATAAGCTGCACAATATAATTGACCTTTCAGTATATTGTTGCACACACACCATCTATTTAGCAAATGCCCTTGTTATCAACAGCAGCCTTTTAAACTCACCTGAGCTAACAGGTATGTGCGCTGGTTACTCTGCTGCGCTTAAAATTTCTTTTTTGGTTTGCTACAATGCCTTTTCTGAAACGTTGTCTCCTTCTGCTGGGACACTGACTTCTTTCATTTAATGCCTGCAGACTATAAAAGAGAACCCAACCCAAAAAGTTTGGTTGATTAGTCTGTGGCATTCTGTTAAACTGTTGCTTATGGCGGTCTCTGTGAGCTTCTCAGCGACATTCAGCCAGCCAGGTATCCTGCCTGCAGTAGATGGAATGTGGCAATGGAACGCTGTCTGCGTGTGTCATAATAGGCTCTGAGCCTTTATATACCTGTGCACAGCAGCAGCCACCTTCAGTCTGCTGCTGGACAGCCAGCAGCAGCAGCAGCAGGAGAGGTATGTAATCAGGAGCCCTCCTGCTAAGGGTAGACAGCTGCTCGTTCCACCCCACCCCCCGCCTTAATTGGTTCTCCTCCCTTCCAACGGTGTTGAGGCGGGTGGGAACAGCAGGGGGTGAAGGTGCTGTGTTTAAAGAGGTGGAGTTATGCAGATCTAAAACGCGTGGATTGCAGCAGCAGCAAGCCGAAAAGTGCAGGCATGTAAGGGATCTAGAGGTTGACAACATGTCTTCTTAACGGGAGTCCAGGAGCTCATCTCCACAAATGGACTTTTCAGGATCCTTGGGTGGCTCCGTAGTTTGAAACCAATTCTGGTTATCGCTTCTCGGCCTTTTGGCTAAGATCAAGTGTAGTATCTGTTCTTATCAGTTTAATATCTGATACGTCCCCTATCTGGGGACCATATATTAAATGGATTTTTAGAACAGGGAGATGGAAAAAGAGCTTGCTCTGTCCACTCCACGCATTGACCTGGTATTGCAGTATCTCCAGGACCGGTGCACCCCTTCTTTAATGCAGTTTCTAAAATCAGAAAGAATTGAATTCAATGTTTTTTGTTCATTTTGCTTGTTTGTCGGATTTTGGGATGGACTCTTTGGCTTTGCTTTTCTTCTCCTCATTGGATTTTTCATGTTCAAAGTTGCAGAAGCCAGATTACAAGCTCATTTTGGTTCAACTTCAGCAACTGTGCATTGCATTGCCATGTAATGTGATGCAATGCTATCTTTCTAGCTCTCCCTTTTTACTTCCTTTTGGATAAACAGACATATTAGGCAAGCATTTTGGAGCTTTCACCTAAATAACTACAGGTGGTGAGATAAGCTGCACAATATAATTGACCTTTCAGTATATTGTTGCACACACACCATCTATTTAGCAAATGCCCTTGTTATCAACAGCAGCCTTTTAAACTCACCTGAGCTAACAGGTATGTGCGCTGGTTACTCTGCTGCGCTTAAAATTTCTTTTTTGGTTTGCTACAATGCCTTTTCTGAAACGTTGTCTCCTTCTGCTGGAACACTGACTTCTTTCATTTAATGCCTGCAGACTATAAAAGAGAACCCAACCCAAAAAGTTTGGTTGATTAGTCTGTGGCATTCTGTTAAACTGTTGCTTATGGCGGTCTCTGTGAGCTTCTCAGCGACATTCAGCCAGCCAGGTATCCTGCCTGCAGTAGATGGAATGTGGCAATGGAACGCTGGCTGCGCGTGTCATAATAGGCTCTGAGCCTTTATATACCTGTGCACAGCAGCAGCCACCTTCAGTCTGCTGCTGGACAGCCAGCAGCAGCAGCAGCAGGAGAGGTATGTAATCAGGAGCCCTCCTGCTAAGGGTAGACAGCTGCTCGTTCCACCCCACCCCCCGCCTTAATTGGTTCTCCTCCCTTCCAACGGTGTTGAGGCGGGTGGGAACAGCAGGGGGTGAAGGTGCTGTGTTTAAAGAGGTAGAGTTATGCAGATCTAAAACGCGTGGATTGCAGCAGCAGCAAGCCGAAAAGTGCAGGCATGTAAGGGATCTAGAGGTTGACAACATGTCTTCTTAACGGGAGTCCAGGAGCTCATCTCCACAAATGGACTTTTCAGGATCCTTGGGTGGCTCCGTAGTTTGAAACCAATTCTGGTTATCGCTTCTCGGCCTTTTGGCTAAGATCAAGTGTAGTATCTTTTGAAAAGGCAGTTTTGTCCTTGGGCTGCCCTAGTAAATTGATGCATATTACACACTGGTTTGGTGCACTTGTTAGTACGCCAGGTGGCTCATAGAGTTATCTGATGGAAAACATGGCCCTCCAGGATCGAAGTCACTTGGCTGGGTAAGTGTGAGGGCTTTGGAGCAATGTGCCCCAGGAGTAGGCGCCCTGGTGGGAGTCCAAGCTTACTGGGACTGGGAACCCCAGAAAGACTTGGCTTCGTAGCACGCCGCACCTTTGCCAATCATACTTTCTGAGCAACCCCCCCTATTCCTGGCCTCCGGGCTAGGAAGGGGAATTTTTATAAACCCGGTCGGAGGTCCGGTCAGCTTTGGGCTGAGAAACCAACACAGGCTCCAGCTCCACTAGGGTGGCAGCCTAGATGGAAGCTGGGAGCACGAAAACGGCTCTTCTCCGGCTTCGGCTAGGGAGAGCATCGGAGATCCCTGACCCTCGCTGTGGCCTTCTGGCTCAGAGGGATGGGGATGGTTTATTGGGGACCCTCTCCTCCGGGAAGGGTCCACATGAATCCTCGCCTCGTGCGCTGTTTTGGTGTGACTTCGGTCACATTTTTCAGTGCCTTGGATGCAGCTTCAATCAAAAAAATCTGTTCTTATCAGTTTAATATCTGATACGTCCCCTATCTGGGGACCATATATTAAATGGATTTTTAGAACAGGGAGATGGAAAAAGAGCTTGCTCTGTCCACTCCACGCATTGACCTGGTATTGCAGTATCTCCAGGACCGGTGCACCCCTTCTTTAATGCAGTTTCTAAAATCAGAAAGAATTGAATTCAATGTTTTTTGTTCATTTTGCTTGTTTGTCGGATTTTGGGATGGACTCTTTGGCTTTGCTTTTCTTCTCCTCATTGGATTTTTCATGTTCAAAGTTGCAGAAGCCAGATTACAAGCTCATTTTGGTTCAACTTCAGCAACTGTGCATTGCATTGCCATGTAATGTGATGCAATGCTATCTTTCTAGCTCTCCCTTTTTACTTCCTTTTGGATAAACAGACATATTAGGCAAGCATTTTGGAGCTTTCACCTAAATAACTACAGGTGGTGAGATAAGCTGCACAATATAATTGACCTTTCAGTATATTGTTGCACACACACCATCTATTTAGCAAATGCCCTTGTTATCAACAGCAGCCTTTTAAACTCACCTGAGCTAACAGGTATGTGCGCTGGTTACTCTGCTGCGCTTAAAATTTCTTTTTTGGTTTGCTACAATGCCTTTTCTGAAACGTTGTCTCCTTCTGCTGGAACACTGACTTCTTTCATTTAATGCCTGCAGACTATAAAAGAGAACCCAACCCAAAAAGTTTGGTTGATTAGTCTGTGGCATTCTGTTAAACTGTTGCTTATGGCGGTCTCTGTGAGCTTCTCAGCGACATTCAGCCAGCCAGGTATCCTGCCTGCAGTAGATGGAATGTGGCAATGGAACGCTGGCTGCGCGTGTCATAATAGGCTCTGAGCCTTTATATACCTGTGCACAGCAGCAGCCACCTTCAGTCTGCTGCTGGACAGCCAGCAGCAGCAGCAGCAGGAGAGGTATGTAATCAGGAGCCCTCCTGCTAAGGGTAGACAGCTGCTCGTTCCACCCCACCCCCCGCCTTAATTGGTTCTCCTCCCTTCCAACGGTGTTGAGGCGGGTGGGAACAGCAGGGGGTGAAGGTGCTGTGTTTAAAGAGGTGGAGTTATGCAGATCTAAAACGCGTGGATTGCAGCAGCAGCAAGCCGAAAAGTGCAGGCATGTAAGGGATCTAGAGGTTGACAACATGTCTTCTTAACGGGAGTCCAGGAGCTCATCTCCACAAATGGACTTTTCAGGATCCTTGGGTGGCTCCGTAGTGTGAAACCAATTCTGGTTATCGCTTCTCGGCCTTTTGGCTAAGATCAAGTGCAGTATCTGTTCTTATCAGTTTAATATCTGATACGTCCCCTATCTGGGGACCATATATTAAATGGATTTTTAGAACAGGGAGATGGAAAAAGAGCTTGCTCTGTCCACTCCACGCATTGACCTGGTATTGCAGTATCTCCAGGACCGGTGCACCCCTTCTTTAATGCAGTTTCTAAAATCAGAAAGAATTGAATTCAATGTTTTTTGTTCATTTTGCTTGTTTGTCGGATTTTGGGATGGACTCTTTGGCTTTGCTTTTCTTCTCCTCATTGGATTTTTCATGTTCAAAGTTGCAGAAGCCAGATTACAAGCTCATTTTGGTTCAACTTCAGCAACTGTGCATTGCATTGCCATGTAATGTGATGCAATGCTATCTTTCTAGCTCTCCCTTTTTACTTCCTTTTGGATAAACAGACATATTAGGCAAGCATTTTGGAGCTTTCACCTAAATAACTACAGGTGGTGAGATAAGCTGCACAATATAATTGACCTTTCAGTATATTGTTGCACACACACCATCTATTTAGCAAATGCCCTTGTTATCAACAGCAGCCTTTTAAACTCACCTGAGCTAACAGGTATGTGCGCTGGTTACTCTGCTGCGCTTAAAATTTCTTTTTTGGTTTGCTACAATGCCTTTTCTGAAACGTTGTCTCCTTCTGCTGGAACACTGACTTCTTTCATTTAATGCCTGCAGACTATAAAAGAGAACCCAACCCAAAAAGTTTGGTTGATTAGTCTGTGGCATTCTGTTAAACTGTTGCTTATGGCGGTCTCTGTAAGCTTCTCAGCGACATTCAGCCAGCCAGGTATCCTGCCTGCAGTAGATGGAATGTGGCAATGGAACGCTGGCTGCGCGTGTCATAATAGGCTCTGAGCCTTTATATACCTGTGCACAGCAGCAGCCACCTTCAGTCTGCTGCTGGACAGCCAGCAGCAGCAGCAGCAGGAGAGGTATGTAATCAGGAGCCCTCCTGCTAAGGGTAGACAGCTGCTCGTTCCACCCCACCCCCCGCCTTAATTGGTTCTCCTCCCTTCCAACGGTGTTGAGGCGGGTGGGAACAGCAGGGGGTGAAGGTGCTGTGTTTAAAGAGGTGGAGTTATGCAGATCTAAAACGCGTGGATTGCAGCAGCAGCAAGCCGAAAAGTGCAGGCATGTAAGGGATCTAGAGGTTGACAACATGTCTTCTTAACGGGAGTCCAGGAGCTCATCTCCACAAATGGACTTTTCAGGATCCTTGGGTGGCTCCGTAGTTTGAAACCAATTCTGGTTATCGCTTCTCGGCCTTTTGGCTAAGATCAAGTGTAGTATCTGTTCTTATCAGTATAATATCTGATACGTCCCCTATCTGGGGACCATATATTAAATGGATTTTTAGAACAGGGAGATGGAAAAAGAGCTTGCTCTGTCCACTCCACGCATTAACCTGGTATTGCAGTATCTCCAGGACCGGTGCACCCCTTCTTTAATGCAGTTTCTAAAATCAGAAAGAATTGAATTCAATGTTTTTTGTTCATTTTGCTTGTTTGTCGGATTTTGGGATGGACTCTTTGGCTTTGCTTTTCTTCTCCTCATTGGATTTTTCATGTTCAAAGTTGCAGAAGCCAGATTACAAGCTCATTTTGGTTCAACTTCAGCAACTGTGCATTGCATTGCCATGTAATGTGATGCAATGCTATCTTTCTAGCTCTCCCTTTTTACTTCCTTTTGGATAAACAGACATATTAGGCAAGCATTTTGGAGCTTTCACCTAAATAACTACAGGTGGTGAGATAAGCTGCACAATATAATTGACCTTTCAGTATATTGTTGCACACACACCATCTATTTAGCAAATGCCCTTGTTATCAACAGCAGCCTTTTAAACTCACCTGAGCTAACAGGTATGTGCGCTGGTTACTCTGCTGCGCTTAAAATTTCTTTTTTGGTTTGCTACAATGCCTTTTCTGAAACGTTGTCTCCTTCTGCTGGGACACTGACTTCTTTCATTTAATGCCTGCAGACTATAAAAGAGAACCCAACCCAAAAAGTTTGGTTGATTAGTCTGTGGCATTCTGTTAAACTGTTGCTTATGGCGGTCTCTGTGAGCTTCTCAGCGACATTCAGCCAGCCAGGTATCCTGCCTGCAGTAGATGGAATGTGGCAATGGAACGCTGGCTGCGCGTGTCATAATAGGCTCTGAGCCTTTATATACCTGTGCACAGCAGCAGCCACCTTCAGTCTGCTGCTGGACAGCCAGCAGCAGCAGCAGCAGGAGAGGTATGTAATCAGGAGCCCTCCTGCTAAGGGTAGACAGCTGCTCGTTCCACCCCACCCCCCGCCTTAATTGGTTCTCCTCCCTTCCAACGGTGTTGAGGCGGGTGGGAACAGCAGGGGGTGAAGGTGCTGTGTTTAAAGAGGTGGAGTTATGCAGATCTAAAACGCGTGGATTGCAGCAGCAGCAAGCCGAAAAGTGCAGGCATGTAAGGGATCTAGAGGTTGACAACATGTCTTCTTAACGGGAGTCCAGGAGCTCATCTCCACAAATGGACTTTTCAGGATCCTTGGGTGGCTCCGTAGTTTGAAACCAATTCTGGTTATCGCTTCTCGGCCTTTTGGCTAAGATCAAGTGTAGTATCTTTCGAAAAGGCGGTTTTGGATGTTGGCCGCCCTAGTAGATTGATACATTATGCACACTGGGGTTTAGGCGCTTGTTAGTACGCCAGGTGGCTAATATAGTCATCTGGTGGAAAGCATGGCCCCCCAGGATCGACGCCATTGGGCCGGGGAAGATCGAAAGCCCGAAGTGTGAAGTGCCCCAGGAGTGGTGACCCTGGGGTGCCTTAACTCACTGGGATTGGGAACCCCACTTGAGTTTATGGCACATTTGCACAAGCACTTCAAATTTTCTTTCTTCGCACACACCCTTATTCCGGGCCTTCTGGCCTTAGGATGGGGAATTTTTCAATTCCCGGTCGAAGGTCCGGGCAGTATTATACTGTGAAACCTTCACTATTTATTTAATTTCTTTGTCACTGTGTGTCCACTTATTCACGTGTGTCACGTCCTACTAGGATTTTGTCGGGATGCGGTTCCCTTACGGGTTCCTCTCTTGGCAGGTCTAGGGGGGGAGTGTGTGGCCATCAGGTTCCGCTCCCCCCTGAACCCCCCTGGCTCTCCTCTTTTGGGAGGAGAGCGTTGTTGGCTCCCCTCTTCCGGGAGGGGAGCACAGTCTTTGGCTCCCAGTGCCTTGCTCGGGTGAGAACTCGGGCAGGTGCTGGGGGTAAGATTGGGTCGCCTCTGGCTTCGGCTGGAGGTGGCTTTTTGTCCCTGTTCCTCGCTGTGGCCTTTTGGCTCGGAGGGACGGGGAATGGTTTGGGGGACCCTTCTCCTTTTGGAGAGGGTTTCAAGAAGACCAGCATCCTAGTGCACTTTTTTTGTGGCACTTGTCACTTTTTTAAGCGCACTCGGGTTTTGTACACGAATTCGGGCTTTCGATAAAAGAAAAAATCTGTTCTTATCAGTTTAATATCTGATACGTCCCCTATCTGGGGACCATATATTAAATGGATTTTTAGAACAGGGAGATGGAAAAAGAGCTTGCTCTGTCCACTCCACGCATTGACCTGGTATTGCAGTATCTCCAGGACCGGTGCACCCCTTCTTTAATGCAGTTTCTAAAATCAGAAAGAATTGAATTCAATGTTTTTTGTTCATTTTGCTTGTTTGTCGGATTTTGGGATGGACTCTTTGGCTTTGCTTTTCTTCTCCTCATTGGATTTCTCATGTTCAAAGTTGCAGAAGCCAGATTACAAGCTCATTTTGGTTCAACTTCAGCAACTGTGCATTGCATTGCCATGTAATGTGATGCAATGCTATCTTTCTAGCTCTCCCTTTTTACTTCCTTTTGGATAAACAGACATATTAGGCAAGCATTTTGGAGCTTTCACCTAAATAACTACAGGTGGTGAGATAAGCTGCACAATATAATTGACCTTTCAGTATATTGTTGCACACACACCATCTATTTAGCAAATGCCCTTGTTATCAACAGCAGCCTTTTAAACTCACCTGAGCTAACAGGTATGTGCGCTGGTTACTCTGCTGCGCTTAAAATTTCTTTTTTGGTTTGCTACAATGCCTTTTCTGAAACGTTGTCTCCTTCTGCTGGAACACTGACTTCTTTCATTTAATGCCTGCAGACTATAAAAGAGAACCCAACCCAAAAAGTTTGGTTGATTAGTCTGTGGCATTCTGTTAAACTGTTGCTTATGGCGGTCTCTGTGAGCTTCTCAGCGACATTCAGCCAGCCAGGTATCCTGCCTGCAGTAGATGGAATGTGGCAATGGAACGCTGGCTGCGCGTGTCATAATAGGCTCTGAGCCTTTATATACCTGTGCACAGCAGCAGCCACCTTCAGTCTGCTGCTGGACAGCCAGCAGCAGCAGCAGCAGGAGAGGTATGTAATCAGGAGCCCTCCTGCTAAGGGTAGACAGCTGCTCGTTCCACCCCACCCCCCGCCTTAATTGGTTCTCCTCCCTTCCAACGGTGTTGAGGCGGGTGGGAACAGCAGGGGGTGAAGGTGCTGTGTTTAAAGAGGTGGAGTTATGCAGATCTAAAACGCGTGGATTGCAGCAGCAGCAAGCCGAAAAGTGCAGGCATGTAAGGGATCTAGAGGTTGACAACATGTCTTCTTAACGGGAGTCCAGGAGCTCATCTCCACAAATGGACTTTTCAGGATCCTTGGGTGGCTCCGTAGTTTGAAACCAATTCTGGTTATCGCTTCTCGGCCTTTTGGCTAAGATCAAGTGTAGTATCTGTTCTTATCAGTTTAATATCTGATACGTCCCCTATCTGGGGACCATATATTAAATGGATTTTTAGAACAGGGAGATGGAAAAAGAGCTTGCTCTGTCCACTCCACGCATTGACCTGGTATTGCAGTATCTCCAGGACCGGTGCACCCCTTCTTTAATGCAGTTTCTAAAATCAGAAAGAATTGAATTCAATGTTTTTTGTTCATTTTGCTTGTTTGTCGGATTTTGGGATGGACTCTTTGGCTTTGCTTTTCTTCTCCTCATTGGATTTTTCATGTTCAAAGTTGCAGAAGCCAGATTACAAGCTCATTTTGGTTCAACTTCAGCAACTGTGCATTGCATTGCCATGTAATGTGATGCAATGCTATCTTTCTAGCTCTCCCTTTTTACTTCCTTTTGGATAAACAGACATATTAGCCAAGCATTTTGGAGCTTTCACCTAAATAACTACAGGTGGTGAGATAAGCTGCACAATATAATTGACCTTTCAGTATATTGTTGCACACACACCATCTATTTAGCAAATGCCCTTGTTATCAACAGCAGCCTTTTAAACTCACCTGAGCTAACAGGTATGTGCGCTGGTTACTCTGCTGCGCTTAAAATTTCTTTTTTGGTTTGCTACAATGCCTTTTCTGAAACGTTGTCTCCTTCTGCTGGGACACTGACTTCTTTCATTTAATGCCTGCAGACTATAAAAGAGAACCCAACCCAAAAAGTTTGGTTGATTAGTCTGTGGCATTCTGTTAAACTGTTGCTTATGGCGGTCTCTGTGAGCTTCTCAGCGACATTCAGCCAGCCAGGTATCCTGCCTGCAGTAGATGGAATGTGGCAATGGAACGCTGGCTGCGCGTGTCATAATAGGCTCTGAGCCTTTATATACCTGTGCACAGCAGCAGCCACCTTCAGTCTGCTGCTGGACAGCCAGCAGCAGCAGCAGCAGGAGAGGTATGTAATCAGGAGCCCTCCTGCTAAGGGTAGACAGCTGCTCGTTCCACCCCACCCCCCGCCTTAATTGGTTCTCCTCCCTTCCAACGGTGTTGAGGCGGGTGGGAACAGCAGGGGGTGAAGGTGCTGTGTTTAAAGAGGTGGAGTTATGCAGATCTAAAACGCGTGGATTGCAGCAGCAGCAAGCCGAAAAGTGCAGGCATGTAAGGGATCTAGAGGTTGACAACATGTCTTCTTAACGGGAGTCCAGGAGCTCATCTCCACAAATGGACTTTTCAGGATCCTTGGGTGGCTCCGTAGTTTGAAACCAATTCTGGTTATCGCTTCTCGGCCTTTTGGCACGATCTATCAGGTTTACCTGTGTGGTCTTGCCTGTGAGGTGCTCTTGGTACCCTTTCTCTCGGCCTGGGGGGATCGTTCCTCTTCGGAGGGACTTAACCCCCCTGCTGCTATTGGGAGGAAGGATTAGTCCGGGAGCAACGGGAAGGGATCCCATGAAGGCTTGCGCCTTTCAGAGAGAAGAGTCGGTACGTTCCTGAGTGAAGGATGCCGGCAACGCTCACATATTCATCGGGTGATGCCCGGATGCGGAACACCGTGAGGATTGAAGTTGGAGCAGGATTGAGGACGGAGAAGAACTTGGACTACATCTGCCATAGGATTCTGCTTGGAGTTCTGGAGTTTCGGCGGGAAGACATATTCTGCTTCCAGGACAATGAGTACAAGGGGACTTACACCATCACCTTCAAGAGCCAGGGATGCTGTCACCAACTCGTACAAAAGGTAAATGAGAAAAACTACTTAGATGAATTGGATGGACTAACCTTTTGTCTCTTGTATGCCTATGACGAGATCCCTATCGTGGTGCATTTCCCGAACCCCTTTGTGGAAGCTGCAGACATCTCGACCTACCTTATCCGTTATTGTGATGATCTGAGATACCTGGGCACTGTGAAGAACGCGGTAGGCTTCTGGTGCGGCAAGAGGAGGTACATGGCCCGTCTAAAGAGGGACCCAAGCGGAGTGGGAGGAATGCTACACCCTCCCTCAACATTTGTGATCGGTAAGAGCAGAGGCTACTTATTTTACCCTGGAATGCCGGTATGTTGCAGGAACTGTGGACAAATGGGTCATACCCAAACGTCCTGCACGGGCAGGAAAGTAGACCGCTGCAATAATTGCAGCTGTTACGGACATTTAATGAAGGACTGTCCCGCTGGGAGGAAATGCAATCTTTGTGGTGAGGCGGGGCACATGTTCCGTGGATGCCCCAACAGGACCAGGACCAGGACCTACGCAGAAGCTGCATCTTCTGCAGCTGAGCCGATGCGCCCGCCGGTCTTCACTGGCGGGCCGGCGTCGGAGGGCGGTTCGAAGGGCGAGAAGGCTGGGATGGAGCAGGGAGCCGGAGGCCCCTCTGGGGCGGCCCCTGCATCGAAGTCCCTTAACGATGGGCGGACCTCGCATGGACCGGAGCGGAGGGGTCCTCCTTCTGGGAGGGTATCCTCCGTGTCGATGGTTCCCGATACCGATCCTGTTGGGCTGGAGGGTGGTGCCCCTGTGCGGTTGGCTACAGGGGACCACGCAGCGATGGCCTCAGGATCTTCCAGGGCGATTAGCCAGCCAGATGAGGGGGCTTTGCTTCTAGGTGGCGAACATCAGGGAATCTGTGTTGGTAATCTTATCCTGATGGACCAGTCTCTCCCCCTGGAGGAGGTGGAGGAAGAGGAGGACTGCACCAGTGACCTAGTGGAGTCTGCCCCGAAAAAGAGACGGAATGTCGAAGCCCCAGCGTCTCCTGGAATGTGGCTGGGAACCGTGACCTACGAGGGGGCAACCGCCGGCTCACAGAATATCGAGTCGTTTGGGTCCTCTAGCCCGGATGTCCTGGAGCAATTTGACATACAGGGCTTTGAGTCAGGTGTCCTCATGGAAGATCCACCACCCTGACCTATGAATGCCCACATTAAGACTTGTCTCACTGAATGTGAGGTCATTAAAGAGCCCAGTTCGTAGGGCTGCTCTATTTAAGTACTTAGAAACCACTGACTTTGACATATGTTTATTACAGGAATGCGGGATACAACATGCACTAAATTATAATGACATCAAGACAGATTGGAGACTGGGGCCCTCCATCTGGTCTGGCTCCAATGACAACAAGTCAGCGGGGGTGGGCTTCCTCTGTCGTGGGAGAAATATTACTATAAATACTGTCACAGAAATAGTACCAGGCAGAGTGGTTTTAGTGCATTTTAAATTTAATGGTTTTACCCTACGTGTAATGAATGTTTATGCTTCCCCTGATAAGCAAGAGAGAATTAATTTATTTGGGATATTGCCATTATACTGTACTGGGTCATCTCCCCTGATCGTAGGGGGTGATTTTAATTATCTTTGTGCTAGTGAACAACGAGCGGGGGGTGACCCTTTACGCAAATTGGATAAGTCATGTCATCTATTGAAAGATTTTATAACTGATTTTAAATTATGCGATGCGTGGAGGTCACTTCTGCCGACGGACCCTGGTTATACGTGGTCCGGAAGAGGGGTGTCTTCCAGGATCGATTTTATTTTCCTATCAGATGATTTTAACCCTGTAAAATGTGTTTTAACATCAAATATATTTTCTGACCATAAGGGCTTGGAGGTGCACCTAGAATACCGGGATGAACAGAGGGTCAACAGGGGCCTCTGGCGTCTAAGTACTTACCTGCTGGAGGACCCTCTGATTCGACAAGACTTTTTTAAAGCCTATCAAGCCTGGCGGCGACAAAAACCTTCTGATGCCCCTATGGTAACCTGGTGGGAAAATTTGAAAAAAAAAGTCAGAATGTTTTTTATAAAAGCAGGGAGACGTAAAGCTAGAGAGAAAAAAAGATGTTTTAGTGATCTTAACACCAAACTGCAAACACTTTTTAAATTCAAAGAGCTAGGGGTGGAGGTGGGAGATGATATTGCTAGCCTAAAAACTGAAATCCAGAACTGCATAGACACAAAGGGGAAAGAGATTATTTTTAACTCTAGAGTGCAGCACTTGGAGGAGGGGGAGAAGTGCTCTCGCTTCTTCTTCAAAAAAGTCATGGATAAAAGAGAAGTGATCACAAATCTAGAGGGTGAAACATCTATGCAGGGAATGTTGAATGCTACTTTTAACTTTTATAAGCATCTTTTTAGTAAAAAGTGTATAGATGAGTCCTTTTTATCTGATGCTCTTAATGATCTCGATTTTAAGTTAAATTTTACAGACCAGGAGTTTTTAGAACGCGATATTGTTTTAGAGGAATTATTTTATGTTTTTAAAAGTTTCTCTAAGGGTAAAGCACCTGGGTGTGACGGACTACCTGTAGAATTTTACCTTACTTTTTGGGACATTTTAAAAGAGGACCTTTTTATGCTTTTTAAAGAAGTTTTTATTTCTGAACAGTTGCCATTTTCGTGGAGGAGAGGAGTGGTGTCTTTGATATATAAAAAAGGTGATCGCAGTGCTCTAGCGAATTGGAGACCCATAACTCTCCTAAATGTTGATTACAAGGTACTTGCTAAGGTGGTTGCTGACCGGCTCAGGAGTGTCATTGCCAAACTGATCCGGCCTGAGCAGGTATGTAGTGTACCAGGCAGAAGTATTTCAGAGGTTTTAAACGTATTAAGGGATGTAATTTGGTATTCCAGAGACCGGGGTCAAAATGTAGCTCTTTTAGCCCTAGATTTTGAAAAAGCTTTCGATAGAGTCTCTCATAGATTTCTTTTTAGAGTTTTAAAAAGAATGGGTATCCCTAATATGCTTTTAAATTGTATTAAGATTTTATATAAAAATTGTTTTAGTCAAATTTCTCTTAATGGCTTTTTAACAGATGGAGTTCCCCTTGAGTCCGGAGTGAAGCAGGGATGCCCCTTGTCGCCCATCCTGTTCATCTGCGCCATGGAGCCCCTGCTGAGCGCAATAAGAAAAGACAAAGTGATTAGAGGGGTTCCTGTTCCTGGCGGAGGTGGCAGTGATGTGAGAGTCTTTGGCTACATGGATGACGTGACGGTTGTGTGCGTGGACCCTGCTTCCCTCCGGAGGGCGGTGTTGCGCATTGAATTTTTTTCCCAGGCATCCGGTTTGAAACTTAATTTAAATAAATCTGAATGTCTGACTTTGGGATCCTGGGACACCGCCCAACTCCCGCAGCTCACTATAAAACGAGACAATGTAAAAATTCTTGGAGTTGTTTTTAACGAGGAGAATGTGGGAACTCAAAGCTGGGAGAATGTCATAGAAAAAATGTCAAAGAAAATATCATTTTGGGGTTTGAGGTCCCTAACAATGGAGGGGAAAATTTTAATTATAAAATCAGTGTTGTTACCCCTCATACTGTATATAGCTATGGTGTACCCCCCCTCTGATGTTTTAATTAAAAAAATGACTAGGATGATCTTTATGTTTTTATGGAACTCCAAAATGGAAAAATTAAGGCGAGAAATAATGAGGAAGAATAAAATGAACGGCGGAAGGGATGTCCCCGACTTACATATTTATTTGTATTTAAATTATTTCTGATTTTGTTTCAAACATTTTAATGGTAATAGTGCGCTAAGTTATTTTTTAAAATATACTTGTGGGATGATTTTTAAAAGATGGTTTAAGTTGTCGTTGAATTCCCCTGTTTTACTATGCCCCCCCAAACACCAAGCAATCTTAGAAAAGACTGTTCGATTTTATAGCCTTGGTGATTTTAATATGGACATTTTTAAAGACCGCAAGAAGCTTTTATCTTTTTTGAGGAGGAATGAAGATGTGACCCCCATAGTAAATTTCTCAGAAGAGAGATCGAAGCAAGTTTGGAAGAATGTCTTCGGGAAATTCTTAGCAAATGGACATAAGGACATCGCATGGATGGTGGTCCACCAGTGCCTCCCCAAGAGAGAGTTTCAACACAGGAGAGGCCTGGTGGCCAGAGCAAAATGCCCCAGAGACTCATGTGTTTATGACGAAACCACCTTGCACCTTATGTGGAATTGCCCATTTGCACAGGAACTTTGGCACAAAGTTGGGATTCTTTTAAAATGGACTTGCGGTTTAAGAGATTTTAACCATGAATATGTTTTATATGGCCTTTTTAAATGTCCGACCCCTCAACAGTATTGTATATGTTGGTGTATGATTAACTGTTTTAAAGACGCCCTTTGGAAGGCACGCAATATTTTACTTTTTAAACGTGATGCTATTTCTGTGAAGGATTGTCTTAAAATTGCTTTTAGCCAGATGTATATTTATTACTTGAGGGATGTCAAATGTATTGGGAGAAGGGATGCCAATCGTATATGGGGTTTTTATGGGTGGAATTCTGTGTTTTAATAATGTACTGTTTGTGTTGTTGTTTTTGATTGTAAACCATCTTTTACGCACTTAATAAAATATGTTGAAACCTGATCTGTTCTTATCAGTTTAATATCTGATACGTCCCCTATCTGGGGACCATATATTAAATGGATTTTTAGAACAGGGAGATGGAAAAAGAGCTTGCTCTGTCCACTCCACGCATTGACCTGGTATTGCAGTATCTCCAGGACCGGTGCACCCCTTCTTTAATGCAGTTTCTAAAATCAGAAAGAATTGAATTCAATGTTTTTTGTTCATTTTGCTTGTTTGTCGGATTTTGGGATGGACTCTTTGGCTTTGCTTTTCTTCTCCTCATTGGATTTTTCATGTTCAAAGTTGCAGAAGCCAGATTACAAGCTCATTTTGGTTCAACTTCAGCAACTGTGCATTGCATTGCCATGTAATGTGATGCAATGCTATCTTTCTAGCTCTCCCTTTTTACTTCCTTTTGGATAAACAGACATATTAGGCAAGCATTTTGGAGCTTTCACCTAAATAACTACAGGTGGTGAGATAAGCTGCACAATATAATTGACCTTTCAGTATATTGTTGCACACACACCATCTATTTAGCAAATGCCCTTGTTATCAACAGCAGCCTTTTAAACTCACCTGAGCTAACAGGTATGTGCGCTGGTTACTCTGCTGCGCTTAAAATTTCTTTTTTGGTTTGCTACAATGCCTTTTCTGAAACGTTGTCTCCTTCTGCTGGAACACTGACTTCTTTCATTTAATGCCTGCAGACTATAAAAGAGAACCCAACCCAAAAAGTTTGGTTGATTAGTCTGTGGCATTCTGTTAAACTGTTGCTTATGGCGGTCTCTGTGAGCTTCTCAGCGACATTCAGCCAGCCAGGTATCCTGCCTGCAGTAGATGGAATGTGGCAATGGAACGCTGGCTGCGCGTGTCATAATAGGCTCTGAGCCTTTATATACCTGTGCACAGCAGCAGCCACCTTCAGTCTGCTGCTGGACAGCCAGCAGCAGCAGCAGCAGGAGAGGTATGTAATCAGGAGCCCTCCTGCTAAGGGTAGACAGCTGCTCGTTCCACCTCACCCCCCGCCTTAATTGGTTCTCCTCCCTTCCAACGGTGTTGAGGCGGGTGGGAACAGCAGGGGGTGAAGGTGCTGTGTTTAAAGAGGTGGAGTTATGCAGATCTAAAACGCGTGGATTGCAGCAGCAGCAAGCCGAAAAGTGCAGGCATGTAAGGGATCTAGAGGTTGACAACATGTCTTCTTAACGGGAGTCCAGGAGCTCATCTCCACAAATGGACTTTTCAGGATCCTTGGGTGGCTCCATAGTTTGAAACCAATTCTGGTTATCGCTTCTCGGCCTTTTGGCTAAGATCAAGTGTAGTATCTGTTCTTATCAGTTTAATATCTGATACGTCCCCTATCTGGGGACCATATATTAAATGGATTTTTAGAACAGGGAGATGGAAAAAGAGCTTGCTCTGTCCACTCCACGCATTGACCTGGTATTGCAGTATCTCCAGGACCGGTGCACCCCTTCTTTAATGCAGTTTCTAAAATCAGAAAGAATTGAATTCAATGTTTTTTGTTCATTTTGCTTGTTTGTCGGATTTTGGGATGGACTCTTTGGCTTTGCTTTTCTTCTCCTCATTGGATTTTTCATGTTCAAAGTTGCAGAAGCCAGATTACAAGCTCATTTTGGTTCAACTTCAGCAACTGTGCATTGCATTGCCATGTAATGTGATGCAATGCTATCTTTCTAGCTCTCCCTTTTTACTTCCTTTTGGATAAACAGACATATTAGGCAAGCATTTTGGAGCTTTCACCTAAATAACTACAGGTGGTGAGATAAGCTGCACAATATAATTGACCTTTCAGTATATTGTTGCACACACACCATCTATTTAGCAAATGCCCTTGTTATCAACAGCAGCCTTTTAAACTCACCTGAGCTAACAGGTATGTGCGCTGGTTACTCTGCTGCGCTTAAAATTTCTTTTTTGGTTTGCTACAATGCCTTTTCTGAAACGTTGTCTCCTTCTGCTGGAACACTGACTTCTTTCATTTAATGCCTGCAGACTATAAAAGAGAACCCAACCCAAAAAGTTTGGTTGATTAGTCTGTGGCATTTTGTTAAACTGTTGCTTATGGCGGTCTCTGTGAGCTTCTCAGCGACATTCAGCCAGCCAGGTATCCTGCCTGCAGTAGATGGAATGTGGCAATGGAACGCTGGCTGCGCGTGTCATAATAGGCTCTGAGCCTTTATATACCTGTGCACAGCAGCAGCCACCTTCAGTCTGCTGCTGGACAGCCAGCAGCAGCAGTAGCAGGAGAGGTATGTAATCAGGAGCCCTCTTGCTAAGGGTAGACAGCTGCTCGTTCCACCCCACCCCCCGCCTTAATTGGTTCTCCTCCCTTCCAACGGTGTTGAGGCGGGTGGGAACAGCAGGGGGTGAAGGTGCTGTGTTTAAAGAGGTGGAGTTATGCAGATCTAAAACGCGTGGATTGCAGCAGCAGCAAGCCGAAAAGTGCAGGCATGTAAGGGATCTAGAGGTTGACAACATGTCTTCTTAACGGGAGTCCAGGAGCTCATCTCCACAAATGGACTTTTCAGGATCCTTGGGTGGCTCCGTAGTTTGAAACCAATTCTGGTTATCGCTTCTCGGCCTTTTGGCTAAGATCAAGTGTAGTATCTGTTCTTATCAGTTTAATATCTGATACGTCCCCTATCTGGGGACCATATATTAAATGGATTTTTAGAACAGGGAGATGGAAAAAGAGCTTGCTCTGTCCACTCCACGCATTGACCTGGTATTGCAGTATCTCCAGGACCGGTGCACCCCTTCTTTAATGCAGTTTCTAAAATCAGAAAGAATTGAATTCAATGTTTTTTGTTCATTTTGCTTGTTTGTCGGATTTTGGGATGGACTCTTTGGCTTTGCTTTTCTTCTCCTCATTGGATTTTTCATGTTCAAAGTTGCAGAAGCCAGATTACAAGCTCATTTTGGTTCAACTTCAGCAACTGTGCATTGCATTGCCATGTAATGTGATGCAATGCTATCTTTCTAGCTCTCCCTTTTTACTTCCTTTTGGATAAACAGACATATTAGGCAAGCATTTTGGAGCTTTCACCTAAATAACTACAGGTGGTGAGATAAGCTGCACAATATAATTGACCTTTCAGTATATTGTTGCACACACACCATCTATTTAGCAAATGCCCTTGTTATCAACAGCAGCCTTTTAAACTCACCTGAGCTAACAGGTATGTGCGCTGGTTACTCTGCTGCGCTTAAAATTTCTTTTTTGGTTTGCTACAATGCCTTTTCTGAAACGTTGTCTCCTTCTGCTGGAACACTGACTTCTTTCATTTAATGCCTGCAGACTATAAAAGAGAACCCAACCCAAAAAGTTTGGTTGATTAGTCTGTGGCATTCTGTTAAACTGTTGCTTATGGCGGTCTCTGTGAGCTTCTCAGCGACATTCAGCCAGCCAGGTATCCTGCCTGCAGTAGATGGAATGTGGCAATGGAACGCTGGCTG
This sequence comes from Phyllobates terribilis, assembly GCF_046119375.1. Classification (NCBI taxonomy): domain Eukaryota; kingdom Metazoa; phylum Chordata; class Amphibia; order Anura; family Dendrobatidae; genus Phyllobates; species Phyllobates terribilis. The sequence goes on along the minus strand of NW_027363136.1, from coordinate 1,717,757 downwards.
CGCGTGTCATAATAGGCTCTGAGCCTTTATATACCTGTGCACAGCAGCAGCCACCTTCAGTCTGCTGCTGGACAGCCAGCAGCAGCAGCAGCAGGAGAGGTATGTAATCAGGAGCCCTCCTGCTAAGGGTAGACAGCTGCTCGTTCCACCCCACCCCCCGCCTTAATTGGTTCTCCTCCCTTCCAACGGTGTTGAGGCGGGTGGGAACAGCAGGGGGTGAAGGTGCTGTGTTTAAAGAGGTGGAGTTATGCAGATCTAAAACGCGTGGATTGCAGCAGCAGCAAGCCGAAAAGTGCAGGCATGTAAGGGATCTAGAGGTTGACAACATGTCTTCTTAACGGGAGTCCAGGAGCTCATCTCCACAAATGGACTTTTCAGGATCCTTGGGTGGCTCCGTAGTTTGAAACCAATTCTGGTTATCGCTTCTCGGCCTTTTGGCTAAGATCAAGTGTAGTATCTGTTCTTATCAGTTTAATATCTGATACGTCCCCTATCTGGGGACCATATATTAAATGGATTTTTAGAACAGGGAGATGGAAAAAGAGCTTGCTCTGTCCACTCCACGCATTAACCTGGTATTGCAGTATCTCCAGGACCGGTGCACCCCTTCTTTAATGCAGTTTCTAAAATCAGAAAGAATTGAATTCAATGTTTTTTGTTCATTTTGCTTGTTTGTCGGATTTTGGGATGGACTCTTTGGCTTTGCTTTTCTTCTCCTCATTGGATTTTTCATGTTCAAAGTTGCAGAAGCCAGATTACAAGCTCATTTTGGTTCAACTTCAGCAACTGTGCATTGCATTGCCATGTAATGTGATGCAATGCTATCTTTCTAGCTCTCCCTTTTTACTTCCTTTTGGATAAACAGACATATTAGGCAAGCATTTTGGAGCTTTCACCTAAATAACTACAGGTGGTGAGATAAGCTGCACAATATAATTGACCTTTCAGTATATTGTTGCACACACACCATCTATTTAGCAAATGCCCTTGTTATCAACAGCAGCCTTTTAAACTCACCTGAGCTAACAGGTATGTGCGCTGGTTACTCTGCTGCGCTTAAAATTTCTTTTTTGGTTTGCTACAATGCCTTTTCTGAAACGTTGTCTCCTTCTGCTGGGACACTGACTTCTTTCATTTAATGCCTGCAGACTATAAAAGAGAACCCAACCCAAAAAGTTTGGTTGATTAGTCTGTGGCATTCTGTTAAACTGTTGCTTATGGCGGTCTCTGTGAGCTTCTCAGTGACATTCAGCCAGCCAGGTATCCTGCCTGCAGTAGATGGAATGTGGCAATGGAACGCTGGCTGCGCGTGTCATAATAGGCTCTGAGCCTTTATATACCTGTGCACAGCAGCAGCCACCTTCAGTCTGCTGCTGGACAGCCAGCAGCAGCAGCAGCAGGAGAGGTATGTAATCAGGAGCCCTCCTGCTAAGGGTAGACAGCTGCTCGTTCCACCCCACCCCCCGCCTTAATTGGTTCTCCTCCCTTCCAACGGTGTTGAGGCGGGTGGGAACAGCAGGGGGTGAAGGTGCTGTGTTTAAAGAGGTGGAGTTATGCAGATCTAAAACGCGTGGATTGCAGCAGCAGCAAGCCGAAAAGTGCAGGCATGTAAGGGATCTAGAGGTTGACAACATGTCTTCTTAACGGGAGTCCAGGAGCTCATCTCCACAAATGGACTTTTCAGGATCCTTGGGTGGCTCCGTAGTTTGAAACCAATTCTGGTTATCGCTTCTCGGCCTTTTGGCTAAGATCAAGTGTAGTATCTGTTCTTATCAGTTTAATATCTGATACGTCCCCTATCTAGGGACCATATATTAAATGGATTTTTAGAACAGGGAGATGGAAAAAGAGCTTGCTCTGTCCACTCCACGCATTGACCTGGTATTGCAGTATCTCCAGGACCGGTGCACCCCTTCTTTAATGCAGTTTCTAAAATCAGAAAGAATTGAATTCAATGTTTTTTGTTCATTTTGCTTGTTTGTCGGATTTTGGGATGGACTCTTTGGCTTTGCTTTTCTTCTCCTCATTGGATTTTTCATGTTCAAAGTTGCAGAAGCCAGATTACAAGCTCATTTTGGTTCAACTTCAGCAACTGTGCATTGCATTGCCATGTAATGTGATGCAATGCTATCTTTCTAGCTCTCCCTTTTTACTTCCTTTTGGATAAACAGACATATTAGGCAAGCATTTTGGAGCTTTCACCTAAATAACTACAGGTGGTGAGATAAGCTGCACAATATAATTGACCTTTCAGTATATTGTTGCACACACACCATCTATTTAGCAAATGCCCTTGTTATCAACAGCAGCCTTTTAAACTCACCTGAGCTAACAGGTATGTGCGCTGGTTACTCTGCTGCGCTTAAAATTTCTTTTTTGGTTTGCTACAATGCCTTTTCTGAAACGTTGTCTCCTTCTGCTGGAACACTGACTTCTTTCATTTAATGCCTGCAGACTATAAAAGAGAACCCAACCCAAAAAGTTTGGTTGATTAGTCTGTGGCATTCTGTTAAACTGTTGCTTATGGCGGTCTCTGTGAGCTTCTCAGCGACATTCAGCCAGCCAGGTATCCTGCCTGCAGTAGATGGAATGTGGCAATGGAACGCTGGCTGCGCGTGTCATAATAGGCTCTGAGCCTTTATATACCTGTGCACAGCAGCAGCCACCTTCAGTCTGCTGCTGGACAGCCAGCAGCAGCAGCAGCAGGAGAGGTATGTAATCAGGAGCCCTCCTGCTAAGGGTAGACAGCTGCTCGTTCCACCCCACCCCCCGCCTTAATTGGTTCTCCTCCCTTCCAACGGTGTTGAGGCGGGTGGGAACAGCAGGGGGTGAAGGTGCTGTGTTTAAAGAGGTGGAGTTATGCAGATCTAAAACGCGTGGATTGCAGCAGCAGCAAGCCGAAAAGTGCAGGCATGTAAGGGATCTAGAGGTTGACAACATGTCTTCTTAACGGGAGTCCAGGAGCTCATCTCCACAAATGGACTTTTCAGGATCCTTGGGTGGCTCCGTAGTTTGAAACCAATTCTGGTTATCGCTTCTCGGCCTTTTGGCTAAGATCAAGTGTAGTATCTGTTCTTATCAGTTTAATATCTGATACGTCCCCTATCTGGGGACCATATATTAAATGGATTTTTAGAACAGGGAGATGGAAAAAGAGCTTGCTCTGTCCACTCCACGCATTGACCTGGTATTGCAGTATCTCCAGGACCGGTGCACCCCTTCTTTAATGCAGTTTCTAAAATCAGAAAGAATTGAATTCAATGTTTTTTGTTCATTTTGCTTGTTTGTCGGATTTTGGGATGGACTCTTTGGCTTTGCTTTTCTTCTCCTCATTGGATTTTTCATGTTCAAAGTTGCAGAAGCCAGATTACAAGCTCATTTTGGTTCAACTTCAGCAACTGTGCATTGCATTGCCATGTAATGTGATGCAATGCTATCTTTCTAGCTCTCCCTTTTTACTTCCTTTTGGATAAACAGACATATTAGGCAAGCATTTTGGAGCTTTCACCTAAATAACTACAGGTGGTGAGATAAGCTGCACAATATAATTGACCTTTCAGTATATTGTTGCACACACACCATCTATTTAGCAAATGCCCTTGTTATCAACAGCAGCCTTTTAAACTCACCTGAGCTAACAGGTATGTGCGCTGGTTACTCTGCTGCGCTTAAAATTTCTTTTTTGGTTTGCTACAATGCCTTTTCTGAAACGTTGTCTCCTTCTGCTGGAACACTGACTTCTTTCATTTAATGCCTGCAGACTATAAAAGAGAACCCAACCCAAAAAGTTTGGTTGATTAGTCTGTGGCATTCTGTTAAACTGTTGCTTATGGCGGTCTCTGTGAGCTTCTCAGCGACATTCAGCCAGCCAGGTATCCTGCCTGCAGTAGATGGAATGTGGCAATGGAACGCTGGCTGCGCGTGTCATAATAGGCTCTGAGCCTTTATATACCTGTGCACAGCAGCAGCCACCTTCAGTCTGCTGCTGGACAGCCAGCAGCAGCAGCAGCAGCAGGAGAGGTATGTAATCAGGAGCCCTCCTGCTAAGGGTAGACAGCTGCTCGTTCCACCTCACCCCCCGCCTTAATTGGTTCTCCTCCCTTCCAACGGTGTTGAGGCGGGTGGGAACAGCAGGGGGTGAAGGTGCTGTGTTTAAAGAGGTGGAGTTATGCAGATCTAAAACGCGTGGATTGCAGCAGCAGCAAGCCGAAAAGTGCAGGCATGTAAGGGATCTAGAGGTTGACAACATGTCTTCTTAACGGGAGTCCAGGAGCTCATCTCCACAAATGGACTTTTCAGGATCCTTGGGTGGCTCCGTAGTTTGAAACCAATTCTGGTTATCGCTTCTCGGCCTTTTGGCTAAGATCAAGTGTAGTATCTGTTCTTATCAGTTTAATATCTGATACGTCCCCTATCTGGGGACCATATATTAAATGGATTTTTAGAACAGGGAGATGGAAAAAGAGCTTGCTCTGTCCACTCCACGCATTGACCTGGTATTGCAGTATCTCCAGGACCGGTGCACCCCTTCTTTAATGCAGTTTCTAAAATCAGAAAGAATTGAATTCAATGTTTTTTGTTCATTTTGCTTGTTTGTCGGATTTTGGGATGGACTCTTTGGCTTTGCTTTTCTTCTCCTCATTGGATTTTTCATGTTCAAAGTTGCAGAAGCCAGATTACAAGCTCATTTTGGTTCAACTTCAGCAACTGTGCATTGCATTGCCATGTAATGTGATGCAATGCTATCTTTCTAGCTCTCCCTTTTTACTTCCTTTTGGATAAACAGACATATTAGGCAAGCATTTTGGAGCTTTCACCTAAATAACTACAGGTGGTGAGATAAGCTGCACAATATAATTGACCTTTCAGTATATTGTTGCACACACACCATCTATTTAGCAAATGCCCTTGTTATCAACAGCAGCCTTTTAAACTCACCTGAGCTAACAGGTATGTGCGCTGGTTACTCTGCTGCGCTTAAAATTTCTTTTTTGGTTTGCTACAATGCCTTTTCTGAAACGTTGTCTCCTTCTGCTGGAACACTGACTTCTTTCATTTAATGCCTGCAGACTATAAAAGAGAACCCAACCCAAAAAGTTTGGTTGATTAGTCTGTGGCATTCTGTTAAACTGTTGCTTATGGCGGTCTCTGTGAGCTTCTCAGCGACATTCAGCCAGCCAGGTATCCTGCCTGCAGTAGATGGAATGTGGCAATGGAACGCTGGCTGCGCGTGTCATAATAGGCTCTGAGCCTTTATATACCTGTGCACAGCAGCAGCCACCTTCAGTCTGCTGCTGGACAGCCAGCAGCAGCAGCAGCAGGAGAGGTATGTAATCAGGAGCCCTCCTGCTAAGGGTAGACAGCTGCTCGTTCCACCCCACCCCCCGCCTTAATTGGTTCTCCTCCCTTCCAATGGTGTTGAGGCGGGTGGGAACAGCAGGGGGTGAAGGTGCTGTGTTTAAAGAGGTGGAGTTATGCAGATCTAAAACGCGTGGATTGCAGCAGCAGCAAGCCGAAAAGTGCAGGCATGTAAGGGATCTAGAGGTTGACAACATGTCTTCTTAACGGGAGTCCAGGAGCTCATCTCCACAAATGGACTTTTCAGGATCCTTGGGTGGCTCCGTAGTGTGAAACCAATTCTGGTTATCGCTTCTCGGCCTTTTGGCTAAGATCAAGTGCAGTATCTGTTCTTATCAGTTTAATATCTGATACGTCCCCTATCTGGGGACCATATATTAAATGGATTTTTAGAACAGGGAGATGGAAAAAGAGCTTGCTCTGTCCACTCCACGCATTGACCTGGTATTGCAGTATCTCCAGGACCGGTGCACCCCTTCTTTAATGCAGTTTCTAAAATCAGAAAGAATTGAATTCAATGTTTTTTGTTCATTTTGCTTGTTTGTCGGATTTTGGGATGGACTCTTTGGCTTTGCTTTTCTTCTCCTCATTGGATTTTTCATGTTCAAAGTTGCAGAAGCCAGATTACAAGCTCATTTTGGTTCAACTTCAGCAACTGTGCATTGCATTGCCATGTAATGTGATGCAATGCTATCTTTCTAGCTCTCCCTTTTTACTTCCTTTTGGATAAACAGACATATTAGGCAAGCATTTTGGAGCTTTCACCTAAATAACTACAGGTGGTGAGATAAGCTGCACAATATAATTGACCTTTCAGTATATTGTTGCACACACACCATCTATTTAGCAAATGCCCTTGTTATCAACAGCAGCCTTTTAAACTCACCTGAGCTAACAGGTATGTGCGCTGGTTACTCTGCTGCGCTTAAAATTTCTTTTTTGGTTTGCTACAATGCCTTTTCTGAAACGTTGTCTCCTTCTGCTGGAACACTGACTTCTTTCATTTAATGCCTGCAGACTATAAAAGAGAACCCAACCCAAAAAGTTTGGTTGATTAGTCTGTGGCATTTTGTTAAACTGTTGCTTATGGCGGTCTCTGTGAGCTTCTCAGCGACATTCAGCCAGCCAGGTATCCTGCCTGCAGTAGATGGAATGTGGCAATGGAACGCTGGCTGCGCGTGTCATAATAGGCTCTGAGCCTTTATATACCTGTGCACAGCAGCAGCCACCTTCAGTCTGCTGCTGGACAGCCAGCAGCAGCAGTAGCAGGAGAGGTATGTAATCAGGAGCCCTCTTGCTAAGGGTAGACAGCTGCTCGTTCCACCCCACCCCCCGCCTTAATTGGTTCTCCTCCCTTCCAACGGTGTTGAGGCGGGTGGGAACAGCAGGGGGTGAAGGTGCTGTGTTTAAAGAGGTGGAGTTATGCAGATCTAAAACGCGTGGATTGCAGCAGCAGCAAGCCGAAAAGTGCAGGCATGTAAGGGATCTAGAGGTTGACAACATGTCTTCTTAACGGGAGTCCAGGAGCTCATCTCCACAAATGGACTTTTCAGGATCCTTGGGTGGCTCCGTAGTTTGAAACCAATTCTGGTTATCGCTTCTCGGCCTTTTGGCTAAGATCAAGTGTAGTATCTGTTCTTATCAGTTTAATATCTGATACGTCCCCTATCTGGGGACCATATATTAAATGGATTTTTAGAACAGGGAGATGGAAAAAGAGCTTGCTCTGTCCACTCCACGCATTGACCTGGTATTGCAGTATCTCCAGGACCGGTGCACCCCTTCTTTAATGCAGTTTCTAAAATCAGAAAGAATTGAATTCAATGTTTTTTGTTCATTTTGCTTGTTTGTCGGATTTTGGGATGGACTCTTTGGCTTTGCTTTTCTTCTCCTCATTGGATTTTTCATGTTCAAAGTTGCAGAAGCCAGATTACAAGCTCATTTTGGTTCAACTTCAGCAACTGTGCATTGCATTGCCATGTAATGTGATGCAATGCTATCTTTCTAGCTCTCCCTTTTTACTTCCTTTTGGATAAACAGACATATTAGGCAAGCATTTTGGAGCTTTCACCTAAATAACTACAGGTGGTGAGATAAGCTGCACAATATAATTGACCTTTCAGTATATTGTTGCACACACACCATCTATTTAGCAAATGCCCTTGTTATCAACAGCAGCCTTTTAAACTCACCTGAGCTAACAGGTATGTGCGCTGGTTACTCTGCTGCGCTTAAAATTTCTTTTTTGGTTTGCTACAATGCCTTTTCTGAAACGTTGTCTCCTTCTGCTGGAACACTGACTTCTTTCATTTAATGCCTGCAGACTATAAAAGAGAACCCAACCCAAAAAGTTTGGTTGATTAGTCTGTGGCATTCTGTTAAACTGTTGCTTATGGCGGTCTCTGTGAGCTTCTCAGCGACATTCAGCCAGCCAGGTATCCTGCCTGCAGTAGATGGAATGTGGCAATGGAACGCTGGCTGCGCGTGTCATAATAGGCTCTGAGCCTTTATATACCTGTGCACAGCAGCAGCCACCTTCAGTCTGCTGCTGGACAGCCAGCAGCAGCAGCAGCAGGAGAGGTATGTAATCAGGAGCCCTCCTGCTAAGGGTAGACAGCTGCTCGTTCCACCCCACCCCCCGCCTTAATTGGTTCTCCTCCCTTCCAACGGTGTTGAGGCGGGTGGGAACAGCAGGGGGTGAAGGTGCTGTGTTTAAAGAGGTGGAGTTATGCAGATCTAAAACGCGTGGATTGCAGCAGCAGCAAGCCGAAAAGTGCAGGCATGTAAGGGATCTAGAGGTTGACAACATGTCTTCTTAACGGGAGTCCAGGAGCTCATCTCCACAAATGGACTTTTCAGGATCCTTGGGTGGCTCCGTAGTTTGAAACCAATTCTGGTTATCGCTTCTCGGCCTTTTGGCTAAGATCAAGTGTAGTATCTGTTCTTATCAGTTTAATATCTGATACGTCCCCTATCTGGGGACCATATATTAAATGGATTTTTAGAACAGGGAGATGGAAAAAGAGCTTGCTCTGTCCACTCCACGCATTGACCTGGTATTGCAGTATCTCCAGGACCGGTGCACCCCTTCTTTAATGCAGTTTCTAAAATCAGAAAGAATTGAATTCAATGTTTTTTGTTCATTTTGCTTGTTTGTCGGATTTTGGGATGGACTCTTTGGCTTTGCTTTTCTTCTCCTCATTGGATTTCTCATGTTCAAAGTTGCAGAAGCCAGATTACAAGCTCATTTTGGTTCAACTTCAGCAACTGTGCATTGCATTGCCATGTAATGTGATGCAATGCTATCTTTCTAGCTCTCCCTTTTTACTTCCTTTTGGATAAACAGACATATTAGGCAAGCATTTTGGAGCTTTCACCTAAATAACTACAGGTGGTGAGATAAGCTGCACAATATAATTGACCTTTCAGTATATTGTTGCACACACACCATCTATTTAGCAAATGCCCTTGTTATCAACAGCAGCCTTTTAAACTCACCTGAGCTAACAGGTATGTGCGCTGGTTACTCTGCTGCGCTTAAAATTTCTTTTTTGGTTTGCTACAATGCCTTTTCTGAAACGTTGTCTCCTTCTGCTGGAACACTGACTTCTTTCATTTAATGCCTGCAGACTATAAAAGAGAACCCAACCCAAAAAGTTTGGTTGATTAGTCTGTGGCATTCTGTTAAACTGTTGCTTATGGCGGTCTCTGTGAGCTTCTCAGCGACATTCAGCCAGCCAGGTATCCTGCCTGCAGTAGATGGAATGTGGCAATGGAACGCTGGCTGCGCGTGTCATAATAGGCTCTGAGCCTTTATATACCTGTGCACAGCAGCAGCCACCTTCAGTCTGCTGCTGGACAGCCAGCAGCAGCAGCAGCAGTATGTAATCAGGAGCCCTCCTGCTAAGGGTAGACAGCTGCTCGTTCCACCCCACCCCCCGCCTTAATTGGTTCTCCTCCCTTCCAACGGTGTTGAGGCGGGTGGGAACAGCAGGGGGTGAAGGTGCTGTGTTTAAAGAGGTGGAGTTATGCAGATCTAAAACGCGTGGATTGCAGCAGCAGCAAGCCGAAAAGTGCAGGCATGTAAGGGATCTAGAGGTTGACAACATGTCTTCTTAACGGGAGTCCAGGAGCTCATCTCCACAAATGGACTTTTCAGGATCCTTGGGTGGCTCCGTAGTTTGAAACCAATTCTGGTTATCGCTTCTCGGCCTTTTGGCTAAGATCAAGTGTAGTATCTGTTCTTATCAGTTTAATATCTGATACGTCCCCTATCTGGGGACCATATATTAAATGGATTTTTAGAACAGGGAGATGGAAAAAGAGCTTGCTCTGTCCACTCCACGCATTGACCTGGTATTGCAGTATCTCCAGGACCGGTGCACCCCTTCTTTAATGCAGTTTCTAAAATCAGAAAGAATTGAATTCAATGTTTTTTGTTCATTTTGCTTGTTTGTCGGATTTTGGGATGGACTCTTTGGCTTTGCTTTTCTTCTCCTCATTGGATTTTTCATGTTCAAAGTTGCAGAAGCCAGATTACAAGCTCATTTTGGTTCAACTTCAGCAACTGTGCATTGCATTGCCATGTAATGTGATGCAATGCTATCTTTCTAGCTCTCCCTTTTTACTTCCTTTTGGATAAACAGACATATTAGGCAAGCATTTTGGAGCTTTCACCTAAATAACTACAGGTGGTGAGATAAGCTGCACAATATAATTGACCTTTCAGTATATTGTTGCACACACACCATCTATTTAGCAAATGCCCTTGTTATCAACAGCAGCCTTTTAAACTCACCTGAGCTAACAGGTATGTGCGCTGGTTACTCTGCTGCGCTTAAAATTTCTTTTTTGGTTTGCTACAATGCCTTTTCTGAAACGTTGTCTCCTTCTGCTGGAACACTGACTTCTTTCATTTAATGCCTGCAGACTATAAAAGAGAACCCAACCCAAAAAGTTTGGTTGATTAGTCTGTGGCATTCTGTTAAACTGTTGCTTATGGCGGTCTCTGTGAGCTTCTCAGCGACATTCAGCCAGCCAGGTATCCTGCCTGCAGTAGATGGAATGTGGCAATGGAACGCTGGCTGCGCGTGTCATAATAGGCTCTGAGCCTTTATATACCTGTGCACAGCAGCAGCCACCTTCAGTCTGCTGCTGGACAGCCAGCAGCAGCAGCAGCAGCAGGAGAGGTATGTAATCAGGAGCCCTCCTGCTAAGGGTAGACAGCTGCTCGTTCCACCTCACCCCCCGCCTTAATTGGTTCTCCTCCCTTCCAACGGTGTTGAGGCGGGTGGGAACAGCAGGGGGTGAAGGTGCTGTGTTTAAAGAGGTGGAGTTATGCAGATCTAAAACGCGTGGATTGCAGCAGCAGCAAGCCGAAAAGTGCAGGCATGTAAGGGATCTAGAGGTTGACAACATGTCTTCTTAACGGGAGTCCAGGAGCTCATCTCCACAAATGGACTTTTCAGGATCCTTGGGTGGCTCCGTAGTTTGAAACCAATTCTGGTTATCGCTTCTCGGCCTTTTGGCTAAGATCAAGTGTAGTATCTGTTCTTATCAGTTTAATATCTGATACGTCCCCTATCTGGGGACCATATATTAAATGGATTTTTAGAACAGGGAGATGGAAAAAGAGCTTGCTCTGTCCACTCCACGCATTGACCTGGTATTGCAGTATCTCCAGGACCGGTGCACCCCTTCTTTAATGCAGTTTCTAAAATCAGAAAGAATTGAATTCAATGTTTTTTGTTCATTTTGCTTGTTTGTCGGATTTTGGGATGGACTCTTTGGCTTTGCTTTTCTTCTCCTCATTGGATTTTTCATGTTCAAAGTTGCAGAAGCCAGATTACAAGCTCATTTTGGTTCAACTTCAGCAACTGTGCATTGCATTGCCATGTAATGTGATGCAATGCTATCTTTCTAGCTCTCCCTTTTTACTTCCTTTTGGATAAACAGACATATTAGGCAAGCATTTTGGAGCTTTCACCTAAATAACTACAGGTGGTGAGATAAGCTGCACAATATAATTGACCTTTCAGTATATTGTTGCACACACACCATCTATTTAGCAAATGCCCTTGTTATCAACAGCAGCCTTTTAAACTCACCTGAGCTAACAGGTATGTGCGCTGGTTACTCTGCTGCGCTTAAAATTTCTTTTTTGGTTTGCTACAATGCCTTTTCTGAAACGTTGTCTCCTTCTGCTGGAACACTGACTTCTTTCATTTAATGCCTGCAGACTATAAAAGAGAACCCAACCCAAAAAGTTTGGTTGATTAGTCTGTGGCATTCTGTTAAACTGTTGCTTATGGCGGTCTCTGTGAGCTTCTCAGCGACATTCAGCCAGCCAGGTATCCTGCCTGCAGTAGATGGAATGTGGCAATGGAACGCTGGCTGCGCGTGTCATAATAGGCTCTGAGCCTTTATATACCTGTGCACAGCAGCAGCCACCTTCAGTCTGCTGCTGGACAGCCAGCAGCAGCAGCAGCAGGAGAGGTATGTAATCAGGAGCCCTCCTGCTAAGGGTAGACAGCTGCTCGTTCCACCCCACCCCCCGCCTTAATTGGTTCTCCTCCCTTCCAATGGTGTTGAGGCGGGTGGGAACAGCAGGGGGTGAAGGTGCTGTGTTTAAAGAGGTGGAGTTATGCAGATCTAAAACGCGTGGATTGCAGCAGCAGCAAGCCGAAAAGTGCAGGCATGTAAGGGATCTAGAGGTTGACAACATGTCTTCTTAACGGGAGTCCAGGAGCTCATCTCCACAAATGGACTTTTCAGGATCCTTGGGTGGCTCCGTAGTGTGAAACCAATTCTGGTTATCGCTTCTCGGCCTTTTGGCTAAGATCAAGTGCAGTTTCTGTTCTTATCAGTTTAATATCTGATACGTCCCCTATCTGGGGACCATATATTAAATGGATTTTTAGAACAGGGAGATGGAAAAAGAGCTTGCTCTGTCCACTCCACGCATTGACCTGGTATTGCAGTATCTCCAGGACCGGTGCACCCCTTCTTTAATGCAGTTTCTAAAATCAGAAAGAATTGAATTCAATGTTTTTTGTTCATTTTGCTTGTTTGTCGGATTTTGGGATGGACTCTTTGGCTTTGCTTTTCTTCTCCTCATTGGATTTTTCATGTTCAAAGTTGCAGAAGCCAGATTACAAGCTCATTTTGGTTCAACTTCAGCAACTGTGCATTGCATTGCCATGTAATGTGATGCAATGCTATCTTTCTAGCTCTCCCTTTTTACTTCCTTTTGGATAAACAGACATATTAGGCAAGCATTTTGGAGCTTTCACCTAAATAACTACAGGTGGTGAGATAAGCTGCACAATATAATTGACCTTTCAGTATATTGTTGCACACACACCATCTATTTAGCAAATGCCCTTGTTATCAACAGCAGCCTTTTAAACTCACCTGAGCTAACAGGTATGTGCGCTGGTTACTCTGCTGCGCTTAAAATTTCTTTTTTGGTTTGCTACAATGCCTTTTCTGAAACGTTGTCTCCTTCTGCTGGAACACTGACTTCTTTCATTTAATGCCTGCAGACTATAAAAGAGAACCCAACCCAAAAAGTTTGGTTGATTAGTCTGTGGCATTTTGTTAAACTGTTGCTTATGGCGGTCTCTGTGAGCTTCTCAGCGACATTCAGCCAGCCAGGTATCCTGCCTGCAGTAGATGGAATGTGGCAATGGAACGCTGGCTGCGCGTGTCATAATAGGCTCTGAGCCTTTATATACCTGTGCACAGCAGCAGCCACCTTCAGTCTGCTGCTGGACAGCCAGCAGCAGCAGTAGCAGGAGAGGTATGTAATCAGGAGCCCTCTTGCTAAGGGTAGACAGCTGCTCGTTCCACCCCACCCCCCGCCTTAATTGGTTCTCCTCCCTTCCAACGGTGTTGAGGCGGGTGGGAACAGCAGGGGGTGAAGGTGCTGTGTTTAAAGAGGTGGAGTTATGCAGATCTAAAACGCGTGGATTGCAGCAGCAGCAAGCCGAAAAGTGCAGGCATGTAAGGGATCTAGAGGTTGACAACATGTCTTCTTAACGGGAGTCCAGGAGCTCATCTCCACAAATGGACTTTTCAGGATCCTTGGGTGGCTCCGTAGTTTGAAACCAATTCTGGTTATCGCTTCTCGGCCTTTTGGCTAAGATCAAGTGTAGTATCTGTTCTTATCAGTTTAATATCTGATACGTCCCCTATCTGGGGACCATATATTAAATGGATTTTTAGAACAGGGAGATGGAAAAAGAGCTTGCTCTGTCCACTCCACGCATTGACCTGGTATTGCAGTATCTCCAGGACCGGTGCACCCCTTCTTTAATGCAGTTTCTAAAATCAGAAAGAATTGAATTCAATGTTTTTTGTTCATTTTGCTTGTTTGTCGGATTTTGGGATGGACTCTTTGGCTTTGCTTTTCTTCTCCTCATTGGATTTTTCATGTTCAAAGTTGCAGAAGCCAGATTACAAGCTCATTTTGGTTCAACTTCAGCAACTGTGCATTGCATTGCCATGTAATGTGATGCAATGCTATCTTTCTAGCTCTCCCTTTTTACTTCCTTTTGGATAAACAGACATATTAGGCAAGCATTTTGGAGCTTTCACCTAAATAACTACAGGTGGTGAGATAAGCTGCACAATATAATTGACCTTTCAGTATATTGTTGCACACACACCATCTATTTAGCAAATGCCCTTGTTATCAACAGCAGCCTTTTAAACTCACCTGAGCTAACAGGTATGTGCGCTGGTTACTCTGCTGCGCTTAAAATTTCTTTTTTGGTTTGCTACAATGCCTTTTCTGAAACGTTGTCTCCTTCTGCTGGAACACTGACTTCTTTCATTTAATGCCTGCAGACTATAAAAGAGAACCCAACCCAAAAAGTTTGGTTGATTAGTCTGTGGCATTCTGTTAAACTGTTGCTTATGGCGGTCTCTGTGAGCTTCTCAGCGACATTCAGCCAGCCAGGTATCCTGCCTGCAGTAGATGGAATGTGGCAATGGAACGCTGGCTGCGCGTGTCATAATAGGCTCTGAGCCTTTATATACCTGTGCACAGCAGCAGCCACCTTCAGTCTGCTGCTGGACAGCCAGCAGCAGCAGCAGCAGGAGAGGTATGTAATCAGGAGCCCTCCTGCTAAGGGTAGACAGCTGCTCGTTCCACCCCACCCCCCGCCTTAATTGGTTCTCCTCCCTTCCAACGGTGTTGAGGCGGGTGGGAACAGCAGGGGGTGAAGGTGCTGTGTTTAAAGAGGTGGAGTTATGCAGATCTAAAACGCGTGGATTGCAGCAGCAGCAAGCCGAAAAGTGCAGGCATGTAAGGGATCTAGAGGTTGACAACATGTCTTCTTAACGGGAGTCCAGGAGCTCATCTCCACAAATGGACTTTTCAGGATCCTTGGGTGGCTCCGTAGTGTGAAACCAATTCTGGTTATCGCTTCTCGGCCTTTTGGCTAAGATCAAGTGCAGTATCTGTTCTTATCAGTTTAATATCTGATACGTCCCCTATCTGGGGACCATATATTAAATGGATTTTTAGAACAGGGAGATGGAAAAAGAGCTTGCTCTGTCCACTCCACGCATTGACCTGGTATTGCAGTATCTCCAGGACCGGTGCACCCCTTCTTTAATGCAGTTTCTAAAATCAGAAAGAATTGAATTCAATGTTTTTTGTTCATTTTGCTTGTTTGTCGGATTTTGGGATGGACTCTTTGGCTTTGCTTTTCTTCTCCTCATTGGATTTTTCATGTTCAAAGTTGCAGAAGCCAGATTACAAGCTCATTTTGGTTCAACTTCAGCAACTGTGCATTGCATTGCCATGTAATGTGATGCAATGCTATCTTTCTAGCTCTCCCTTTTTACTTCCTTTTGGATAAACAGACATATTAGCCAAGCATTTTGGAGCTTTCACCTAAATAACTACAGGTGGTGAGATAAGCTGCACAATATAATTGACCTTTCAGTATATTGTTGCACACACACCATCTATTTAGCAAATGCCCTTGTTATCAACAGCAGCCTTTTAAACTCACCTGAGCTAACAGGTATGTGCGCTGGTTACTCTGCTGCGCTTAAAATTTCTTTTTTGGTTTGCTACAATGCCTTTTCTGAAACGTTGTCTCCTTCTGCTGGGACACTGACTTCTTTCATTTAATGCCTGCAGACTATAAAAGAGAACCCAACCCAAAAAGTTTGGTTGATTAGTCTGTGGCATTCTGTTAAACTGTTGCTTATGGCGGTCTCTGTGAGCTTCTCAGCGACATTCAGCCAGCCAGGTATCCTGCCTGCAGTAGATGGAATGTGGCAATGGAACGCTGGCTGCGCGTGTCATAATAGGCTCTGAGCCTTTATATACCTGTGCACAGCAGCAGCCACCTTCAGTCTGCTGCTGGACAGCCAGCAGCAGCAGCAGCAGGAGAGGTATGTAATCAGGAGCCCTCCTGCTAAGGGTAGACAGCTGCTCGTTCCACCCCACCCCCCGCCTTAATTGGTTCTCCTCCCTTCCAACGGTGTTGAGGCGGGTGGGAACAGCAGGGGGTGAAGGTGCTGTGTTTAAAGAGGTGGAGTTATGCAGATCTAAAACGCGTGGATTGCAGCAGCAGCAAGCCGAAAAGTGCAGGCATGTAAGGGATCTAGAGGTTGACAACATGTCTTCTTAACGGGAGTCCAGGAGCTCATCTCCACAAATGGACTTTTCAGGATCCTTGGGTGGCTCCGTAGTTTGAAACCAATTCTGGTTATCGCTTCTCGGCCTTTTGGCTAAGATCAAGTGTAGTATCTGTTCTTATCAGTTTAATATCTGATACGTCCCCTATCTGGGGACCATATATTAAATGGATTTTTAGAACAGGGAGATGGAAAAAGAGCTTGCTCTGTCCACTCCACGCATTGACCTGGTATTGCAGTATCTCCAGGACCGGTGCACCCCTTCTTTAATGCAGTTTCTAAAATCAGAAAGAATTGAATTCAATGTTTTTTGTTCATTTTGCTTGTTTGTCGGATTTTGGGATGGACTCTTTGGCTTTGCTTTTCTTCTCCTCATTGGATTTCTCATGTTCAAAGTTGCAGAAGCCAGATTACAAGCTCATTTTGGTTCAACTTCAGCAACTGTGCATTGCATTGCCATGTAATGTGATGCAATGCTATCTTTCTAGCTCTCCCTTTTTACTTCCTTTTGGATAAACAGACATATTAGGCAAGCATTTTGGAGCTTTCACCTAAATAACTACAGGTGGTGAGATAAGCTGCACAATATAATTGACCTTTCAGTATATTGTTGCACACACACCATCTATTTAGCAAATGCCCTTGTTATCAACAGCAGCCTTTTAAACTCACCTGAGCTAACAGGTATGTGCGCTGGTTACTCTGCTGCGCTTAAAATTTCTTTTTTGGTTTGCTACAATGCCTTTTCTGAAACGTTGTCTCCTTCTGCTGGAACACTGACTTCTTTCATTTAATGCCTGCAGACTATAAAAGAGAACCCAACCCAAAAAGTTTGGTTGATTAGTCTGTGGCATTCTGTTAAACTGTTGCTTATGGCGGTCTCTGTGAGCTTCTCAGCGACATTCAGCCAGCCAGGTATCCTGCCTGCAGTAGATGGAATGTGGCAATGGAACGCTGGCTGCGCGTGTCATAATAGGCTCTGAGCCTTTATATACCTGTGCACAGCAGCAGCCACCTTCAGTCTGCTGCTGGACAGCCAGCAGCAGCAGCAGCAGGAGAGGTATGTAATCAGGAGCCCTCCTGCTAAGGGTAGACAGCTGCTCGTTCCACCCCACCCCCCGCCTTAATTGGTTCTCCTCCCTTCCAACGGTGTTGAGGCGGGTGGGAACAGCAGGGGGTGAAGGTGCTGTGTTTAAAGAGGTGGAGTTATGCAGATCTAAAACGCGTGGATTGCAGCAGCAGCAAGCCGAAAAGTGCAGGCATGTAAGGGATCTAGAGGTTGACAACATGTCTTCTTAACGGGAGTCCAGGAGCTCATCTCCACAAATGGACTTTTCAGGATCCTTGGGTGGCTCCGTAGTTTGAAACCAATTCTGGTTATCGCTTCTCGGCCTTTTGGCTAAGATCAAGTGTAGTATCTGTTCTTATCAGTTTAATATCTGATACGTCCCCTATCTGGGACCATATATTAAATGGATTTTTAGAACAGGGAGATGGAAAAAGAGCTTGCTCTGTCCACTCCACGCATTGACCTGGTATTGCAGTATCTCCAGGACCGGTGCACCCCTTCTTTAATGCAGTTTCTAAAATCAGAAAGAATTGAATTCAATGTTTTTTGTTCATTTTGCTTGTTTGTCGGATTTTGGGATGGACTCTTTGGCTTTGCTTTTCTTCTCCTCATTGGATTTTTCATGTTCAAAGTTGCAGAAGCCAGATTACAAGCTCATTTTGGTTCAACTTCAGCAACTGTGCATTGCATTGCCATGTAATGTGATGCAATGCTATCTTTCTAGCTCTCCCTTTTTACTTCCTTTTGGATAAACAGACATATTAGGCAAGCATTTTGGAGCTTTCACCTAAATAACTACAGGTGGTGAGATAAGCTGCACAATATAATTGACCTTTCAGTATATTGTTGCACACACACCATCTATTTAGCAAATGCCCTTGTTATCAACAGCAGCCTTTTAAACTCACCTGAGCTAACAGGTATGTGCGCTGGTTACTCTGCTGCGCTTAAAATTTCTTTTTTGGTTTGCTACAATGCCTTTTCTGAAACGTTGTCTCCTTCTGCTGGGACACTGACTTCTTTCATTTAATGCCTGCAGACTATAAAAGAGAACCCAACCCAAAAAGTTTGGTTGATTAGTCTGTGGCATTCTGTTAAACTGTTGCTTATGGCGGTCTCTGTGAGCTTCTCAGCGACATTCAGCCAGCCAGGTATCCTGCCTGCAGTAGATGGAATGTGGCAATGGAACGCTGGCTGCGCGTGTCATAATAGGCTCTGAGCCTTTATATACCTGTGCACAGCAGCAGCCACCTTCAGTCTGCTGCTGGACAGCCAGCAGCAGCAGCAGCAGGAGAGGTATGTAATCAGGAGCCCTCCTGCTAAGGGTAGACAGCTGCTCGTTCCACCCCACCCCCCGCCTTAATTGGTTCTCCTCCCTTCCAACGGTGTTGAGGCGGGTGGGAACAGCAGGGGGTGAAGGTGCTGTGTTTAAAGAGGTGGAGTTATGCAGATCTAAAACGCGTGGATTGCAGCAGCAGCAAGCCGAAAAGTGCAGGCATGTAAGGGATCTAGAGGTTGACAACATGTCTTCTTAACGGGAGTCCAGGAGCTCATCTCCACAAATGGACTTTTCAGGATCCTTGGGTGGCTCCGTAGTTTGAAACCAATTCTGGTTATCGCTTCTCGGCCTTTTGGCACGATCTATCAGGTTTACCTGTGTGGTCTTGCCTGTGAGGTGCTCTTGGTACCCTTTCTCTCGGCCTGGGGGGATCGTTCCTCTTCGGAGGGACTTAACCCCCCTGCTGCTATTGGGAGGAAGGATTAGTCCGGGAGCAACGGGAAGGGATCCCATGAAGGCTTGCGCCTTTCAGAGAGAAGAGTCGGTACGTTCCTGAGTGAAGGATGCCGGCAACGCTCACATATTCATCGGGTGATGCCCGGATGCGGAACACCGTGAGGATTGAAGTTGGAGCAGGATTGAGGACGGAGAAGAACTTGGACTACATCTGCCATAGGATTCTGCTTGGAGTTCTGGAGTTTCGGCGGGAAGACATATTCTGCTTCCAGGACAATGAGTACAAGGGGACTTACACCATCACCTTCAAGAGCCAGGGATGCTGTCACCAACTCGTACAAAAGGTAAATGAGAAAAACTACTTAGATGAATTGGATGGACTAACCTTTTGTCTCTTGTATGCCTATGACGAGATCCCTATCGTGGTGCATTTCCCGAACCCCTTTGTGGAAGCTGCAGACATCTCGACCTACCTTATCCGTTATTGTGATGATCTGAGATACCTGGGCACTGTGAAGAACGCGGTAGGCTTCTGGTGCGGCAAGAGGAGGTACATGGCCCGTCTAAAGAGGGACCCAAGCGGAGTGGGAGGAATGCTACACCCTCCCTCAACATTTGTGATCGGTAAGAGCAGAGGCTACTTATTTTACCCTGGAATGCCGGTATGTTGCAGGAACTGTGGACAAATGGGTCATACCCAAACGTCCTGCACGGGCAGGAAAGTAGACCGCTGCAATAATTGCAGCTGTTACGGACATTTAATGAAGGACTGTCCCGCTGGGAGGAAATGCAATCTTTGTGGTGAGGCGGGGCACATGTTCCGTGGATGCCCCAACAGGACCAGGACCAGGACCTACGCAGAAGCTGCATCTTCTGCAGCTGAGCCGATGCGCCCGCCGGTCTTCACTGGCGGGCCGGCGTCGGAGGGCGGTTCGAAGGGCGAGAAGGCTGGGATGGAGCAGGGAGCCGGAGGCCCCTCTGGGGCGGCCCCTGCATCGAAGTCCCTTAACGATGGGCGGACCTCGCATGGACCGGAGCGGAGGGGTCCTCCTTCTGGGAGGGTATCCTCCGTGTCGATGGTTCCCGATACCGATCCTGTTGGGCTGGAGGGTGGTGCCCCTGTGCGGTTGGCTACAGGGGACCACGCAGCGATGGCCTCAGGATCTTCCAGGGCGATTAGCCAGCCAGATGAGGGGGCTTTGCTTCTAGGTGGCGAACATCAGGGAATCTGTGTTGGTAATCTTATCCTGATGGACCAGTCTCTCCCCCTGGAGGAGGTGGAGGAAGAGGAGGACTGCACCAGTGACCTAGTGGAGTCTGCCCCGAAAAAGAGACGGAATGTCGAAGCCCCAGCGTCTCCTGGAATGTGGCTGGGAACCGTGACCTACGAGGGGGCAACCGCCGGCTCACAGAATATCGAGTCGTTTGGGTCCTCTAGCCCGGATGTCCTGGAGCAATTTGACATACAGGGCTTTGAGTCAGGTGTCCTCATGGAAGATCCACCACCCTGACCTATGAATGCCCACATTAAGACTTGTCTCACTGAATGTGAGGTCATTAAAGAGCCCAGTTCGTAGGGCTGCTCTATTTAAGTACTTAGAAACCACTGACTTTGACATATGTTTATTACAGGAATGCGGGATACAACATGCACTAAATTATAATGACATCAAGACAGATTGGAGACTGGGGCCCTCCATCTGGTCTGGCTCCAATGACAACAAGTCAGCGGGGGTGGGCTTCCTCTGTCGTGGGAGAAATATTACTATAAATACTGTCACAGAAATAGTACCAGGCAGAGTGGTTTTAGTGCATTTTAAATTTAATGGTTTTACCCTACGTGTAATGAATGTTTATGCTTCCCCTGATAAGCAAGAGAGAATTAATTTATTTGGGATATTGCCATTATACTGTACTGGGTCATCTCCCCTGATCGTAGGGGGTGATTTTAATTATCTTTGTGCTAGTGAACAACGAGCGGGGGGTGACCCTTTACGCAAATTGGATAAGTCATGTCATCTATTGAAAGATTTTATAACTGATTTTAAATTATGCGATGCGTGGAGGTCACTTCTGCCGACGGACCCTGGTTATACGTGGTCCGGAAGAGGGGTGTCTTCCAGGATCGATTTTATTTTCCTATCAGATGATTTTAACCCTGTAAAATGTGTTTTAACATCAAATATATTTTCTGACCATAAGGGCTTGGAGGTGCACCTAGAATACCGGGATGAACAGAGGGTCAACAGGGGCCTCTGGCGTCTAAGTACTTACCTGCTGGAGGACCCTCTGATTCGACAAGACTTTTTTAAAGCCTATCAAGCCTGGCGGCGACAAAAACCTTCTGATGCCCCTATGGTAACCTGGTGGGAAAATTTGAAAAAAAAAGTCAGAATGTTTTTTATAAAAGCAGGGAGACGTAAAGCTAGAGAGAAAAAAAGATGTTTTAGTGATCTTAACACCAAACTGCAAACACTTTTTAAATTCAAAGAGCTAGGGGTGGAGGTGGGAGATGATATTGCTAGCCTAAAAACTGAAATCCAGAACTGCATAGACACAAAGGGGAAAGAGATTATTTTTAACTCTAGAGTGCAGCACTTGGAGGAGGGGGAGAAGTGCTCTCGCTTCTTCTTCAAAAAAGTCATGGATAAAAGAGAAGTGATCACAAATCTAGAGGGTGAAACATCTATGCAGGGAATGTTGAATGCTACTTTTAACTTTTATAAGCATCTTTTTAGTAAAAAGTGTATAGATGAGTCCTTTTTATCTGATGCTCTTAATGATCTCGATTTTAAGTTAAATTTTACAGACCAGGAGTTTTTAGAACGCGATATTGTTTTAGAGGAATTATTTTATGTTTTTAAAAGTTTCTCTAAGGGTAAAGCACCTGGGTGTGACGGACTACCTGTAGAATTTTACCTTACTTTTTGGGACATTTTAAAAGAGGACCTTTTTATGCTTTTTAAAGAAGTTTATATTTCTGAACAGTTGCCATTTTCGTGGAGGAGAGGAGTGGTGTCTTTGATATATAAAAAAGGTGATCGCAGTGCTCTAGCGAATTGGAGACCCATAACTCTCCTAAATGTTGATTACAAGGTACTTGCTAAGGTGGTTGCTGACCGGCTCAGGAGTGTCATTGCCAAACTGATCCGGCCTGAGCAGGTATGTAGTGTACCAGGCAGAAGTATTTCAGAGGTTTTAAACGTATTAAGGGATGTAATTTGGTATTCCAGAGACCGGGGTCAAAATGTAGCTCTTTTAGCCCTAGATTTTGAAAAAGCTTTCGATAGAGTCTCTCATAGATTTCTTTTTAGAGTTTTAAAAAGAATGGGTATCCCTAATATGCTTTTAAATTGTATTAAGATTTTATATAAAAATTGTTTTAGTCAAATTTCTCTTAATGGCTTTTTAACAGATGGAGTTCCCCTTGAGTCCGGAGTGAAGCAGGGATGCCCCTTGTCGCCCATCCTGTTCATCTGCGCCATGGAGCCCCTGCTGAGCGCAATAAGAAAAGACAAAGTGATTAGAGGGGTTCCTGTTCCTGGCGGAGGTGGCAGTGATGTGAGAGTCTTTGGCTACATGGATGACGTGACGGTTGTGTGCGTGGACCCTGCTTCCCTCCGGAGGGCGGTGTTGCGCATTGAATTTTTTTCCCAGGCATCCGGTTTGAAACTTAATTTAAATAAATCTGAATGTCTGACTTTGGGATCCTGGGACAC
Source organism: Phyllobates terribilis (assembly GCF_046119375.1). Taxonomy (NCBI): domain Eukaryota; kingdom Metazoa; phylum Chordata; class Amphibia; order Anura; family Dendrobatidae; genus Phyllobates; species Phyllobates terribilis. Next base: position 1,695,217 of record NW_027363136.1, on the reverse strand, counting down.
CGCCCAACTCCCGCAGCTCACTATAAAACGAGACAATGTAAAAATTCTTGGAGTTGTTTTTAACGAGGAGAATGTGGGAACTCAAAGCTGGGAGAATGTCATAGAAAAAATGTCAAAGAAAATATCATTTTGGGGTTTGAGGTCCCTAACAATGGAGGGGAAAATTTTAATTATAAAATCAGTGTTGTTACCCCTCATACTGTATATAGCTATGGTGTACCCCCCCTCTGATGTTTTAATTAAAAAAATGACTAGGATGATCTTTATGTTTTTATGGAACTCCAAAATGGAAAAATTAAGGCGAGAAATAATGAGGAAGAATAAAATGAACGGCGGAAGGGATGTCCCCGACTTACATATTTATTTGTATTTAAATTATTTCTGATTTTGTTTCAAACATTTTAATGGTAATAGTGCGCTAAGTTATTTTTTAAAATATACTTGTGGGATGATTTTTAAAAGATGGTTTAAGTTGTCGTTGAATTCCCCTGTTTTACTATGCCCCCCCAAACACCAAGCAATCTTAGAAAAGACTGTTCGATTTTATAGCCTTGGTGATTTTAATATGGACATTTTTAAAGACCGCAAGAAGCTTTTATCTTTTTTGAGGAGGAATGAAGATGTGACCCCCATAGTAAATTTCTCAGAAGAGAGATCGAAGCAAGTTTGGAAGAATGTCTTCGGGAAATTCTTAGCAAATGGACATAAGGACATCGCATGGATGGTGGTCCACCAGTGCCTCCCCACCAGAGAGTTTCAACACAGGAGAGGCCTGGTGGCCAGAGCAAAATGCCCCAGAGACTCATGTGTTTATGACGAAACCACCTTGCACCTTATGTGGAATTGCCCATTTGCACAGGAACTTTGGCACAAAGTTGGGATTCTTTTAAAATGGACTTGCGGTTTAAGAGATTTTAACCATGAATATGTTTTATATGGCCTTTTTAAATGTCCGACTCCTCAACAGTATTGTATATGTTGGTGTATGATTAACTGTTTTAAAGACGCCCTTTGGAAGGCACGCAATATTTTACTTTTTAAACGTGATGCTATTTCTGTGAAGGATTGTCTTAAAATTGCTTTTAGCCAGATGTATATTTATTACTTGAGGGATGTCAAATGTATTGGGAGAAGGGATGCCAATCGTATATGGGGTTTTTATGGGTGGAATTCTGTGTTTTAATAATGTACTGTTTGTGTTGTTGTTTTTGATTGTAAACCATCTTTTACGCACTTAATAAAATATGTTGAAACCTGATCTGTTCTTATCAGTTTAATATCTGATACGTCCCCTATCTGGGGACCATATATTAAATGGATTTTTAGAACAGGGAGATGGAAAAAGAGCTTGCTCTGTCCACTCCACGCATTGACCTGGTATTGCAGTATCTCCAGGACCGGTGCACCCCTTCTTTAATGCAGTTTCTAAAATCAGAAAGAATTGAATTCAATGTTTTTTGTTCATTTTGCTTGTTTGTCGGATTTTGGGATGGACTCTTTGGCTTTGCTTTTCTTCTCCTCATTGGATTTTTCATGTTCAAAGTTGCAGAAGCCAGATTACAAGCTCATTTTGGTTCAACTTCAGCAACTGTGCATTGCATTGCCATGTAATGTGATGCAATGCTATCTTTCTAGCTCTCCCTTTTTACTTCCTTTTGGATAAACAGACATATTAGGCAAGCATTTTGGAGCTTTCACCTAAATAACTACAGGTGGTGAGATAAGCTGCACAATATAATTGACCTTTCAGTATATTGTTGCACACACACCATCTATTTAGCAAATGCCCTTGTTATCAACAGCAGCCTTTTAAACTCACCTGAGCTAACAGGTATGTGCGCTGGTTACTCTGCTGCGCTTAAAATTTCTTTTTTGGTTTGCTACAATGCCTTTTCTGAAACGTTGTCTCCTTCTGCTGGAACACTGACTTCTTTCATTTAATGCCTGCAGACTATAAAAGAGAACCCAACCCAAAAAGTTTGGTTGATTAGTCTGTGGCATTCTGTTAAACTGTTGCTTATGGCGGTCTCTGTGAGCTTCTCAGCGACATTCAGCCAGCCAGGTATCCTGCCTGCAGTAGATGGAATGTGGCAATGGAACGCTGGCTGCGCGTGTCATAACAGGCTCTGAGCCTTTATATACCTGTGCACAGCAGCAGCCACCTTCAGTCTGCTGCTGGACAGCCAGCAGCAGCAGCAGCAGGAGAGGTATGTAATCAGGAGCCCTCCTGCTAAGGGTAGACAGCTGCTCGTTCCACCCCACCCCCCGCCTTAATTGGTTCTCCTCCCTTCCAACGGTGTTGAGGCGGGTGGGAACAGCAGGGGGTGAAGGTGCTGTGTTTAAAGAGGTGGAGTTATGCAGATCTAAAACGCGTGGATTGCAGCAGCAGCAAGCCGAAAAGTGCAGGCATGTAAGGGATCTAGAGGTTGACAACATGTCTTCTTAACGGGAGTCCAGGAGCTCATCTCCACAAATGGACTTTTCAGGATCCTTGGGTGGCTCCGTAGTTTGAAACCAATTCTGGTTATCGCTTCTCGGCCTTTTGGCTAAGATCAAGTGTAGTATCTGTTCTTATCAGTTTAATATCTGATACGTCCCCTATCTGGGGACCATATATTAAATGGATTTTTAGAACAGGGAGATGGAAAAAGAGCTTGCTCTGTCCACTCCACGCATTGACCTGGTATTGCAGTATCTCCAGGACCGGTGCACCCCTTCTTTAATGCAGTTTCTAAAATCAGAAAGAATTGAATTCAATGTTTTTTGTTCATTTTGCTTGTTTGTCGGATTTTGGGATGGACTCTTTGGCTTTGCTTTTCTTCTCCTCATTGGATTTTTCATGTTCAAAGTTGCAGAAGCCAGATTACAAGCTCATTTTGGTTCAACTTCAGCAACTGTGCATTGCATTGCCATGTAATGTGATGCAATGCTATCTTTCTAGCTCTCCCTTTTTACTTCCTTTTGGATAAACAGACATATTAGGCAAGCATTTTGGAGCTTTCACCTAAATAACTACAGGTGGTGAGATAAGCTGCACAATATAATTGACCTTTCAGTATATTGTTGCACACACACCATCTATTTAGCAAATGCCCTTGTTATCAACAGCAGCCTTTTAAACTCACCTGAGCTAACAGGTATGTGCGCTGGTTACTCTGCTGCGCTTAAAATTTCTTTTTTGGTTTGCTACAATGCCTTTTCTGAAACGTTGTCTCCTTCTGCTGGAACACTGACTTCTTTCATTTAATGCCTGCAGACTATAAAAGAGAACCCAACCCAAAAAGTTTGGTTGATTAGTCTGTGGCATTCTGTTAAACTGTTGCTTATGGCGGTCTCTGTGAGCTTCTCAGCGACATTCAGCCAGCCAGGTATCCTGCCTGCAGTAGATGGAATGTGGCAATGGAACGCTGGCTGCGCGTGTCATAATAGGCTCTGAGCCTTTATATACCTGTGCACAGCAGCAGCCACCTTCAGTCTGCTGCTGGACAGCCAGCAGCAGCAGCAGCAGCAGCAGGAGAGGTATGTAATCAGGAGCCCTCCTGCTAAGGGTAGACAGCTGCTCGTTCCACCCCACCCCCCGCCTTAATTGGTTCTCCTCCCTTCCAATGGTGTTGAGGCGGGTGGGAACAGCAGGGGGTGAAGGTGCTGTGTTTAAAGAGGTGGAGTTATGCAGATCTAAAACGCGTGGATTGCAGCAGCAGCAAGCCGAAAAGTGCAGGCATGTAAGGGATCTAGAGGTTGACAACATGTCTTCTTAACGGGAGTCCAGGAGCTCATCTCCACAAATGGACTTTTCAGGATCCTTGGGTGGCTCCGTAGTGTGAAACCAATTCTGGTTATCGCTTCTCGGCCTTTTGGCTAAGATCAAGTGCAGTATCTGTTCTTATCAGTTTAATATCTGATACGTCCCCTATCTGGGGACCATATATTAAATGGATTTTTAGAACAGGGAGATGGAAAAAGAGCTTGCTCTGTCCACTCCACGCATTGACCTGGTATTGCAGTATCTCCAGGACCGGTGCACCCCTTCTTTAATGCAGTTTCTAAAATCAGAAAGAATTGAATTCAATGTTTTTTGTTCATTTTGCTTGTTTGTCGGATTTTGGGATGGACTCTTTGGCTTTGCTTTTCTTCTCCTCATTGGATTTTTCATGTTCAAAGTTGCAGAAGCCAGATTACAAGCTCATTTTGGTTCAACTTCAGCAACTGTGCATTGCATTGCCATGTAATGTGATGCAATGCTATCTTTCTAGCTCTCCCTTTTTACTTCCTTTTGGATAAACAGACATATTAGGCAAGCATTTTGGAGCTTTCACCTAAATAACTACAGGTGGTGAGATAAGCTGCACAATATAATTGACCTTTCAGTATATTGTTGCACACACACCATCTATTTAGCAAATGCCCTTGTTATCAACAGCAGCCTTTTAAACTCACCTGAGCTAACAGGTATGTGCGCTGGTTACTCTGCTGCGCTTAAAATTTCTTTTTTGGTTTGCTACAATGCCTTTTCTGAAACGTTGTCTCCTTCTGCTGGAACACTGACTTCTTTCATTTAATGCCTGCAGACTATAAAAGAGAACCCAACCCAAAAAGTTTGGTTGATTAGTCTGTGGCATTCTGTTAAACTGTTGCTTATGGCGGTCTCTGTGAGCTTCTCAGCGACATTCAGCCAGCCAGGTATCCTGCCTGCAGTAGATGGAATGTGGCAATGGAACGCTGGCTGCGCGTGTCATAATAGGCTCTGAGCCTTTATATACCTGTGCACAGCAGCAGCCACCTTCAGTCTGCTGCTGGACAGCCAGCAGCAGCAGCAGCAGGAGAGGTATGTAATCAGGAGCCCTCCTGCTAAGGGTAGACAGCTGCTCGTTCCACCCCACCCCCCGCCTTAATTGGTTCTCCTCCCTTCCAACGGTGTTGAGGCGGGTGGGAACAGCAGGGGGTGAAGGTGCTGTGTTTAAAGAGGTGGAGTTATGCAGATCTAAAACGCGTGGATTGCAGCAGCAGCAAGCCGAAAAGTGCAGGCATGTAAGGGATCTAGAGGTTGACAACATGTCTTCTTAACGGGAGTCCAGGAGCTCATCTCCACAAATGGACTTTTCAGGATCCTTGGGTGGCTCCGTAGTTTGAAACCAATTCTGGTTATCGCTTCTCGGCCTTTTGGCTAAGATCAAGTGTAGTATCTGTTCTTATCAGTTTAATATCTGATACGTCCCCTATCTGGGGACCATATATTAAATGGATTTTTAGAACAGGGAGATGGAAAAAGAGCTTGCTCTGTCCACTCCACGCATTGACCTGGTATTGCAGTATCTCCAGGACCGGTGCACCCCTTCTTTAATGCAGTTTCTAAAATCAGAAAGAATTGAATTCAATGTTTTTTGTTCATTTTGCTTGTTTGTCGGATTTTGGGATGGACTCTTTGGCTTTGCTTTTCTTCTCCTCATTGGATTTTTCATGTTCAAAGTTGCAGAAGCCAGATTACAAGCTCATTTTGGTTCAACTTCAGCAACTGTGCATTGCATTGCCATGTAATGTGATGCAATGCTATCTTTCTAGCTCTCCCTTTTTACTTCCTTTTGGATAAACAGACATATTAGGCAAGCATTTTGGAGCTTTCACCTAAATAACTACAGGTGGTGAGATAAGCTGCACAATATAATTGACCTTTCAGTATATTGTTGCACACACACCATCTATTTAGCAAATGCCCTTGTTATCAACAGCAGCCTTTTAAACTCACCTGAGCTAACAGGTATGTGCGCTGGTTACTCTGCTGCGCTTAAAATTTCTTTTTTGGTTTGCTACAATGCCTTTTCTGAAACGTTGTCTCCTTCTGCTGGAACACTGACTTCTTTCATTTAATGCCTGCAGACTATAAAAGAGAACCCAACCCAAAAAGTTTGGTTGATTAGTCTGTGGCATTCTGTTAAACTGTTGCTTATGGCGGTCTCTGTGAGCTTCTCAGCGACATTCAGCCAGCCAGGTATCCTGCCTGCAGTAGATGGAATGTGGCAATGGAACGCTGGCTGCGCGTGTCATAATAGGCTCTGAGCCTTTATATACCTGTGCACAGCAGCAGCCACCTTCAGTCTGCTGCTGGACAGCCAGCAGCAGCAGTAGCAGGAGAGGTATGTAATCAGGAGCCCTCTTGCTAAGGGTAGACAGCTGCTCGTTCCACCCCACCCCCCGCCTTAATTGGTTCTCCTCCCTTCCAACGGTGTTGAGGCGGGTGGGAACAGCAGGGGGTGAAGGTGCTGTGTTTAAAGAGGTGGAGTTATGCAGATCTAAAACGCGTGGATTGCAGCAGCAGCAAGCCGAAAAGTGCAGGCATGTAAGGGATCTAGAGGTTGACAACATGTCTTCTTAACGGGAGTCCAGGAGCTCATCTCCACAAATGGACTTTTCAGGATCCTTGGGTGGCTCCGTAGTTTGAAACCAATTCTGGTTATCGCTTCTCGGCCTTTTGGCTAAGATCAAGTGTAGTATCTGTTCTTATCAGTTTAATATCTGATACGTCCCCTATCTGGGGACCATATATTAAATGGATTTTTAGAACAGGGAGATGGAAAAAGAGCTTGCTCTGTCCACTCCACGCATTGACCTGGTATTGCAGTATCTCCAGGACCGGTGCACCCCTTCTTTAATGCAGTTTCTAAAATCAGAAAGAATTGAATTCAATGTTTTTTGTTCATTTTGCTTGTTTGTCGGATTTTGGGATGGACTCTTTGGCTTTGCTTTTCTTCTCCTCATTGGATTTTTCATGTTCAAAGTTGCAGAAGCCAGATTACAAGCTCATTTTGGTTCAACTTCAGCAACTGTGCATTGCATTGCCATGTAATGTGATGCAATGCTATCTTTCTAGCTCTCCCTTTTTACTTCCTTTTGGATAAACAGACATATTAGGCAAGCATTTTGGAGCTTTCACCTAAATAACTACAGGTGGTGAGATAAGCTGCACAATATAATTGACCTTTCAGTATATTGTTGCACACACACCATCTATTTAGCAAATGCCCTTGTTATCAACAGCAGCCTTTTAAACTCACCTGAGCTAACAGGTATGTGCGCTGGTTACTCTGCTGCGCTTAAAATTTCTTTTTTGGTTTGCTACAATGCCTTTTCTGAAACGTTGTCTCCTTCTGCTGGAACACTGACTTCTTTCATTTAATGCCTGCAGACTATAAAAGAGAACCCAACCCAAAAAGTTTGGTTGATTAGTCTGTGGCATTCTGTTAAACTGTTGCTTATGGCGGTCTCTGTGAGCTTCTCAGCGACATTCAGCCAGCCAGGTATCCTGCCTGCAGTAGATGGAATGTGGCAATGGAACGCTGGCTGCGCGTGTCATAATAGGCTCTGAGCCTTTATATACCTGTGCACAGCAGCAGCCACCTTCAGTCTGCTGCTGGACAGCCAGCAGCAGCAGCAGCAGGAGAGGTATGTAATCAGGAGCCCTCCTGCTAAGGGTAGACAGCTGCTCGTTCCACCCCACCCCCCGCCTTAATTGGTTCTCCTCCCTTCCAACGGTGTTGAGGCGGGTGGGAACAGCAGGGGGTGAAGGTGCTGTGTTTAAAGAGGTGGAGTTATGCAGATCTAAAACGCGTGGATTGCAGCAGCAGCAAGCCGAAAAGTGCAGGCATGTAAGGGATCTAGAGGTTGACAACATGTCTTCTTAACGGGAGTCCAGGAGCTCATCTCCACAAATGGACTTTTCAGGATCCTTGGGTGGCTCCGTAGTTTGAAACCAATTCTGGTTATCGCTTCTCGGCCTTTTGGCTAAGATCAAGTGTAGTATCTGTTCTTATCAGTTTAATATCTGATATGTCCCCTATCTGGGGACCATATATTAAATGGATTTTTAGAACAGGGAGATGGAAAAAGAGCTTGCTCTGTCCACTCCACGCATTAACCTGGTATTGCAGTATCTCCAGGACCGGTGCACCCCTTCTTTAATGCAGTTTCTAAAATCAGAAAGAATTGAATTCAATGTTTTTTGTTCATTTTGCTTGTTTGTCGGATTTTGGGATGGACTCTTTGGCTTTGCTTTTCTTCTCCTCATTGGATTTTTCATGTTCAAAGTTGCAGAAGCCAGATTACAAGCTCATTTTGGTTCAACTTCAGCAACTGTGCATTGCATTGCCATGTAATGTGATGCAATGCTATCTTTCTAGCTCTCCCTTTTTACTTCCTTTTGGATAAACAGACATATTAGGCAAGCATTTTGGAGCTTTCACCTAAATAACTACAGGTGGTGAGATAAGCTGCACAATATAATTGACCTTTCAGTATATTGTTGCACACACACCATCTATTTAGCAAATGCCCTTGTTATCAACAGCAGCCTTTTAAACTCACCTGAGCTAACAGGTATGTGCGCTGGTTACTCTGCTGCGCTTAAAATTTCTTTTTTGGTTTGCTACAATGCCTTTTCTGAAACGTTGTCTCCTTCTGCTGGGACACTGACTTCTTTCATTTAATGCCTGCAGACTATAAAAGAGAACCCAACCCAAAAAGTTTGGTTGATTAGTCTGTGGCATTCTGTTAAACTGTTGCTTATGGCGGTCTCTGTGAGCTTCTCAGCGACATTCAGCCAGCCAGGTATCCTGCCTGCAGTAGATGGAATGTGGCAATGGAACGCTGGCTGCGCGTGTCATAATAGGCTCTGAGCCTTTATATACCTGTGCACAGCAGCAGCCACCTTCAGTCTGCTGCTGGACAGCCAGCAGCAGCAGCAGGAGAGGTATGTAATCAGGAGCCCTCCTGCTAAGGGTAGACAGCTGCTCGTTCCACCCCACCCCCCGCCTTAATTGGTTCTCCTCCCTTCCAACGGTGTTGAGGCGGGTGGGAACAGCAGGGGGTGAAGGTGCTGTGTTTAAAGAGGTGGAGTTATGCAGATCTAAAACGCGTGGATTGCAGCAGCAGCAAGCCGAAAAGTGCAGGCATGTAAGGGATCTAGAGGTTGACAACATGTCTTCTTAACGGGAGTCCAGGAGCTCATCTCCACAAATGGACTTTTCAGGATCCTTGGGTGGCTCCGTAGTTTGAAACCAATTCTGGTTATCGCTTCTCGGCCTTTTGGCTAAGATCAAGTGTAGTATCTGTTCTTATCAGTTTAATATCTGATACGTCCCCTATCTGGGGACCATATATTAAATGGATTTTTAGAACAGGGAGATGGAAAAAGAGCTTGCTCTGTCCACTCCACGCATTGACCTGGTATTGCAGTATCTCCAGGACCGGTGCACCCCTTCTTTAATGCAGTTTCTAAAATCAGAAAGAATTGAATTCAATGTTTTTTGTTCATTTTGCTTGTTTGTCGGATTTTGGGATGGACTCTTTGGCTTTGCTTTTCTTCTCCTCATTGGATTTTTCATGTTCAAAGTTGCAGAAGCCAGATTACAAGCTCATTTTGGTTCAACTTCAGCAACTGTGCATTGCATTGCCATGTAATGTGATGCAATGCTATCTTTCTAGCTCTCCCTTTTTACTTCCTTTTGGATAAACAGACATATTAGGCAAGCATTTTGGAGCTTTCACCTAAATAACTACAGGTGGTGAGATAAGCTGCACAATATAATTGACCTTTCAGTATATTGTTGCACACACACCATCTATTTAGCAAATGCCCTTGTTATCAACAGCAGCCTTTTAAACTCACCTGAGCTAACAGGTATGTGCGCTGGTTACTCTGCTGCGCTTAAAATTTCTTTTTTGGTTTGCTACAATGCCTTTTCTGAAACGTTGTCTCCTTCTGCTGGAACACTGACTTCTTTCATTTAATGCCTGCAGACTATAAAAGAGAACCCAACCCAAAAAGTTTGGTTGATTAGTCTGTGGCATTCTGTTAAACTGTTGCTTATGGCGGTCTCTGTGAGCTTCTCAGCGACATTCAGCCAGCCAGGTATCCTGCCTGCAGTAGATGGAATGTGGCAATGGAACGCTGGCTGCGCGTGTCATAATAGGCTCTGAGCCTTTATATACCTGTGCACAGCAGCAGCCACCTTCAGTCTGCTGCTGGACAGCCAGCAGCAGCAGCAGCAGCAGCAGGAGAGGTATGTAATCAGGAGCCCTCCTGCTAAGGGTAGACAGCTGCTCGTTCCACCCCACCCCCCGCCTTAATTGGTTCTCCTCCCTTCCAATGGTGTTGAGGCGGGTGGGAACAGCAGGGGGTGAAGGTGCTGTGTTTAAAGAGGTGGAGTTATGCAGATCTAAAACGCGTGGATTGCAGCAGCAGCAAGCCGAAAAGTGCAGGCATGTAAGGGATCTAGAGGTTGACAACATGTCTTCTTAACGGGAGTCCAGGAGCTCATCTCCACAAATGGACTTTTCAGGATCCTTGGGTGGCTCCGTAGTGTGAAACCAATTCTGGTTATCGCTTCTCGGCCTTTTGGCTAAGATCAAGTGCAGTATCTGTTCTTATCAGTTTAATATCTGATACGTCCCCTATCTGGGGACCATATATTAAATGGATTTTTAGAACAGGGAGATGGAAAAAGAGCTTGCTCTGTCCACTCCACGCATTGACCTGGTATTGCAGTATCTCCAGGACCGGTGCACCCCTTCTTTAATGCAGTTTCTAAAATCAGAAAGAATTGAATTCAATGTTTTTTGTTCATTTTGCTTGTTTGTCGGATTTTGGGATGGACTCTTTGGCTTTGCTTTTCTTCTCCTCATTGGATTTTTCATGTTCAAAGTTGCAGAAGCCAGATTACAAGCTCATTTTGGTTCAACTTCAGCAACTGTGCATTGCATTGCCATGTAATGTGATGCAATGCTATCTTTCTAGCTCTCCCTTTTTACTTCCTTTTGGATAAACAGACATATTAGGCAAGCATTTTGGAGCTTTCACCTAAATAACTACAGGTGGTGAGATAAGCTGCACAATATAATTGACCTTTCAGTATATTGTTGCACACACACCATCTATTTAGCAAATGCCCTTGTTATCAACAGCAGCCTTTTAAACTCACCTGAGCTAACAGGTATGTGCGCTGGTTACTCTGCTGCGCTTAAAATTTCTTTTTTGGTTTGCTACAATGCCTTTTCTGAAACGTTGTCTCCTTCTGCTGGAACACTGACTTCTTTCATTTAATGCCTGCAGACTATAAAAGAGAACCCAACCCAAAAAGTTTGGTTGATTAGTCTGTGGCATTTTGTTAAACTGTTGCTTATGGCGGTCTCTGTGAGCTTCTCAGCGACATTCAGCCAGCCAGGTATCCTGCCTGCAGTAGATGGAATGTGGCAATGGAACGCTGGCTGCGCGTGTCATAATAGGCTCTGAGCCTTTATATACCTGTGCACAGCAGCAGCCACCTTCAGTCTGCTGCTGGACAGCCAGCAGCAGCAGTAGCAGGAGAGGTATGTAATCAGGAGCCCTCTTGCTAAGGGTAGACAGCTGCTCGTTCCACCCCACCCCCCGCCTTAATTGGTTCTCCTCCCTTCCAACGGTGTTGAGGCGGGTGGGAACAGCAGGGGGTGAAGGTGCTGTGTTTAAAGAGGTGGAGTTATGCAGATCTAAAACGCGTGGATTGCAGCAGCAGCAAGCCGAAAAGTGCAGGCATGTAAGGGATCTAGAGGTTGACAACATGTCTTCTTAACGGGAGTCCAGGAGCTCATCTCCACAAATGGACTTTTCAGGATCCTTGGGTGGCTCCGTAGTTTGAAACCAATTCTGGTTATCGCTTCTCGGCCTTTTGGCTAAGATCAAGTGTAGTATCTGTTCTTATCAGTTTAATATCTGATACGTCCCCTATCTGGGGACCATATATTAAATGGATTTTTAGAACAGGGAGATGGAAAAAGAGCTTGCTCTGTCCACTCCACGCATTGACCTGGTATTGCAGTATCTCCAGGACCGGTGCACCCCTTCTTTAATGCAGTTTCTAAAATCAGAAAGAATTGAATTCAATGTTTTTTGTTCATTTTGCTTGTTTGTCGGATTTTGGGATGGACTCTTTGGCTTTGCTTTTCTTCTCCTCATTGGATTTTTCATGTTCAAAGTTGCAGAAGCCAGATTACAAGCTCATTTTGGTTCAACTTCAGCAACTGTGCATTGCATTGCCATGTAATGTGATGCAATGCTATCTTTCTAGCTCTCCCTTTTTACTTCCTTTTGGATAAACAGACATATTAGGCAAGCATTTTGGAGCTTTCACCTAAATAACTACAGGTGGTGAGATAAGCTGCACAATATAATTGACCTTTCAGTATATTGTTGCACACACACCATCTATTTAGCAAATGCCCTTGTTATCAACAGCAGCCTTTTAAACTCACCTGAGCTAACAGGTATGTGCGCTGGTTACTCTGCTGCGCTTAAAATTTCTTTTTTGGTTTGCTACAATGCCTTTTCTGAAACGTTGTCTCCTTCTGCTGGAACACTGACTTCTTTCATTTAATGCCTGCAGACTATAAAAGAGAACCCAACCCAAAAAGTTTGGTTGATTAGTCTGTGGCATTCTGTTAAACTGTTGCTTATGGCGGTCTCTGTGAGCTTCTCAGCGACATTCAGCCAGCCAGGTATCCTGCCTGCAGTAGATGGAATGTGGCAATGGAACGCTGGCTGCGCGTGTCATAATAGGCTCTGAGCCTTTATATACCTGTGCACAGCAGCAGCCACCTTCAGTCTGCTGCTGGACAGCCAGCAGCAGCAGCAGCAGGAGAGGTATGTAATCAGGAGCCCTCCTGCTAAGGGTAGACAGCTGCTCGTTCCACCCCACCCCCCGCCTTAATTGGTTCTCCTCCCTTCCAACGGTGTTGAGGCGGGTGGGAACAGCAGGGGGTGAAGGTGCTGTGTTTAAAGAGGTGGAGTTATGCAGATCTAAAACGCGTGGATTGCAGCAGCAGCAAGCCGAAAAGTGCAGGCATGTAAGGGATCTAGAGGTTGACAACATGTCTTCTTAACGGGAGTCCAGGAGCTCATCTCCACAAATGGACTTTTCAGGATCCTTGGGTGGCTCCGTAGTTTGAAACCAATTCTGGTTATCGCTTCTCGGCCTTTTGGCTAAGATCAAGTGCAGTGATCTAGCGGTTGCTGCCTTGGTCTTGACTGGGAGGTGCTTGGGGTACCCGGCTCCTTGGCCTGGGGGGATCGCTACACTCATCGGTGGAGCTAAACCCCCCTGCTGCTATTAGGGAGTCGGATTAGTCCCTGGGCAACGAGAGGCGATCACCTTGTCACCACACATAGCTGTGGGGGGCAACTGTCGCCACACATAGCTGTGGTGGCAACATTTGGAGGATTAAAAGGAAAAACGGAAGGAAAACGGATTGTTGAGATGGAGTTTTGGAAAAAGAAGAGATGCTTACGTTTTTTTGTGAAACGGGAGACGGAAGAAACTTTTTTGGAAGAAAAATGGATTCTGGAAATTTTGAGGAAACATGAAGTTTTGGAGAAGGATATCTACTGTATGCAAGAAATAAAGCAAGGTAAAGTTTGTGATGTGACTCTAGTTTCTGAGGAAAAGTGCATTCATTTTTTCAAATGCTGGAGTGAAGAGGATTCTGGGAAAATTGGAGTAAGTGCATCATTCATGGGGAAACCGAAGAGTGTGATAATTTACATGGACAATCCGTTTGTGGAAATAGAGGAGATAATGGTTTTTTTGGAATCTAAATGTAAGATGGTAAAGTTTCAGAAATTATACAGGAACAAAGTTGGTATTTGGAACGGAAAGAGACGTTTTTTGGTGTGGACAACAGGAGAAGAAAATTTGCATAATGGGAGGATTATGGTAAACGGGAGTTCTGGGTATTGTTACATGGAAAGCAGCAAAGGAACTTTTGAAAAGAACTTTGGAGGACAAAAGGAAGATATTGGTGATAAAATGAAGAAGGAAGTTGATGCGATAATTATAGAGGAGAATAAGCAGGGAAAAGAAGTTGAAAGTTTAAAGGTGAAGAAAAAGGTAACGGTACAGGAAAATTGTGGATCAAGGAAAGTATCTGGTGAAAAGAAAGAAGTAAAAGAGGAAAAGGGTAAAGTGTTGGAGAAGGTGGTGACTTTCAGAGATGATGAGGAAGAGTATGATTGGGAACAGATGCGGTTAGAGCATGAGGAGGAAGAAAAGAAGTTAAGGGGTTTTGTTGGGAGGAAAGTAAAAGGGAAAAAGGGGATATTTAGTTTGGGAAACCGGGTGAAGTAATGTCAGTTGTGATTTGTTTGGAAACTGTTGAAACTGTAAAGGAATTGTTATGTTTAACTTTATATATATTAATTCAAATGAAAAAATATAAATATAATATCTAAACACGATGATGGAACTAAAATCTTGAGTTTAGTGATATATGATTTAAGATTATAAAACTTAATTTCTGAGTGTTTGGAAATGAAAAAAAAAAAAAAAAAAAAAAATCTGTTCTTATCAGTTTAATATCTGATATGTCCCCTATCTGGGGACCATATATTAAATGGATTTTTAGAACAGGGAGATGGAAAAAGAGCTTGCTCTGTCCACTCCACGCATTAACCTGGTATTGCAGTATCTCCAGGACCGGTGCACCCCTTCTTTAATGCAGTTTCTAAAATCAGAAAGAATTGAATTCAATGTTTTTTGTTCATTTTGCTTGTTTGTCGGATTTTGGGATGGACTCTTTGGCTTTGCTTTTCTTCTCCTCATTGGATTTTTCATGTTCAAAGTTGCAGAAGCCAGATTACAAGCTCATTTTGGTTCAACTTCAGCAACTGTGCATTGCATTGCCATGTAATGTGATGCAATGCTATCTTTCTAGCTCTCCCTTTTTACTTCCTTTTGGATAAACAGACATATTAGGCAAGCATTTTGGAGCTTTCACCTAAATAACTACAGGTGGTGAGATAAGCTGCACAATATAATTGACCTTTCAGTATATTGTTGCACACACACCATCTATTTAGCAAATGCCCTTGTTATCAACAGCAGCCTTTTAAACTCACCTGAGCTAACAGGTATGTGCGCTGGTTACTCTGCTGCGCTTAAAATTTCTTTTTTGGTTTGCTACAATGCCTTTTCTGAAACGTTGTCTCCTTCTGCTGGGACACTGACTTCTTTCATTTAATGCCTGCAGACTATAAAAGAGAACCCAACCCAAAAAGTTTGGTTGATTAGTCTGTGGCATTCTGTTAAACTGTTGCTTATGGCGGTCTCTGTGAGCTTCTCAGCGACATTCAGCCAGCCAGGTATCCTGCCTGCAGTAGATGGAATGTGGCAATGGAACGCTGGCTGCGCGTGTCATAATAGGCTCTGAGCCTTTATATACCTGTGCACAGCAGCAGCCACCTTCAGTCTGCTGCTGGACAGCCAGCAGCAGCAGCAGGAGAGGTATGTAATCAGGAGCCCTCCTGCTAAGGGTAGACAGCTGCTCGTTCCACCCCACCCCCCGCCTTAATTGGTTCTCCTCCCTTCCAACGGTGTTGAGGCGGGTGGGAACAGCAGGGGGTGAAGGTGCTGTGTTTAAAGAGGTGGAGTTATGCAGATCTAAAACGCGTGGATTGCAGCAGCAGCAAGCCGAAAAGTGCAGGCATGTAAGGGATCTAGAGGTTGACAACATGTCTTCTTAACGGGAGTCCAGGAGCTCATCTTCACAAATGGACTTTTCAGGATCCTTGGGTGGCTCCGTAGTTTGAAACCAATTCTGGTTATCGCTTCTCGGCCTTTTGGCTAAGATCAAGTGTAGTATCTGTTCTTATCAGTTTAATATCTGATACGTCCCCTATCTGGGGACCATATATTAAATGGATTTTTAGAACAGGGAGATGGAAAAAGAGCTTGCTCTGTCCACTCCACGCATTGACCTGGTATTGCAGTATCTCCAGGACCGGTGCACCCCTTCTTTAATGCAGTTTCTAAAATCAGAAAGAATTGAATTCAATGTTTTTTGTTCATTTTGCTTGTTTGTCGGATTTTGGGATGGACTCTTTGGCTTTGCTTTTCTTCTCCTCATTGGATTTTTCATGTTCAAAGTTGCAGAAGCCAGATTACAAGCTCATTTTGGTTCAACTTCAGCAACTGTGCATTGCATTGCCATGTAATGTGATGCAATGCTATCTTTCTAGCTCTCCCTTTTTACTTCCTTTTGGATAAACAGACATATTAGGCAAGCATTTTGGAGCTTTCACCTAAATAACTACAGGTGGTGAGATAAGCTGCACAATATAATTGACCTTTCAGTATATTGTTGCACACACACCATCTATTTAGCAAATGCCCTTGTTATCAACAGCAGCCTTTTAAACTCACCTGAGCTAACAGGTATGTGCGCTGGTTACTCTGCTGCGCTTAAAATTTCTTTTTTGGTTTGCTACAATGCCTTTTCTGAAACGTTGTCTCCTTCTGCTGGAACACTGACTTCTTTCATTTAATGCCTGCAGACTATAAAAGAGAACCCAACCCAAAAAGTTTGGTTGATTAGTCTGTGGCATTCTGTTAAACTGTTGCTTATGGCGGTCTCTGTGAGCTTCTCAGCGACATTCAGCCAGCCAGGTATCCTGCCTGCAGTAGATGGAATGTGGCAATGGAAAGCTGGCTGCGCGTGTCATAATAGGCTCTGAGCCTTTATATACCTGTGCACAGCAGCAGCCACCTTCAGTCTGCTGCTGGACAGCCAGCAGCAGCAGCAGCAGGAGAGGTATGTAATCAGGAGCCCTCCTGCTAAGGGTAGACAGCTGCTCGTTCCACCCCACCCCCCGCCTTAATTGGTTCTCCTCCCTTCCAACGGTGTTGAGGCGGGTGGGAACAGCAGGGGGTGAAGGTGCTGTGTTTAAAGAGGTGGAGTTATGCAGATCTAAAACGCGTGGATTGCAGCAGCAGCAAGCCGAAAAGTGCAGGCATGTAAGGGATCTAGAGGTTGACAACATGTCTTCTTAACGGGAGTCCAGGAGCTCATCTCCACAAATGGACTTTTCAGGATCCTTGGGTGGCTCCGTAGTTTGAAACCAATTCTGGTTATCGCTTCTCGGCCTTTTGGCTAAGATCAAGTGTAGTATCTGTTCTTATCAGTTTAATATCTGATACGTCCCCTATCTGGGGACCATATATTAAATGGATTTTTAGAACAGGGAGATGGAAAAAGAGCTTGCTCTGTCCACTCCACGCATTGACCTGGTATTGCAGTATCTCCAGGACCGGTGCACCCCTTCTTTAATGCAGTTTCTAAAATCAGAAAGAATTGAATTCAATGTTTTTTGTTCATTTTGCTTGTTTGTCGGATTTTGGGATGGACTCTTTGGCTTTGCTTTTCTTCTCCTCATTGGATTTTTCATGTTCAAAGTTGCAGAAGCCAGATTACAAGCTCATTTTGGTTCAACTTCAGCAACTGTGCATTGCATTGCCATGTAATGTGATGCAATGCTATCTTTCTAGCTCTCCCTTTTTACTTCCTTTTGGATAAACAGACATATTAGGCAAGCATTTTGGAGCTTTCACCTAAATAACTACAGGTGGTGAGATAAGCTGCACAATATAATTGACCTTTCAGTATATTGTTGCACACACACCATCTATTTAGCAAATGCCCTTGTTATCAACAGCAGCCTTTTAAACTCACCTGAGCTAACAGGTATGTGCGCTGGTTACTCTGCTGCGCTTAAAATTTCTTTTTTGGTTTGCTACAATGCCTTTTCTGAAACGTTGTCTCCTTCTGCTGGAACACTGACTTCTTTCATTTAATGCCTGCAGACTATAAAAGAGAACCCAACCCAAAAAGTTTGGTTGATTAGTCTGTGGCATTCTGTTAAACTGTTGCTTATGGCGGTCTCTGTGAGCTTCTCAGCGACATTCAGCCAGCCAGGTATCCTGCCTGCAGTAGATGGAATGTGGCAATGGAACGCTGGCTGCGCGTGTCATAATAGGCTCTGAGCCTTTATATACCTGTGCACAGCAGCAGCCACCTTCAGTCTGCTGCTGGACAGCCAGCAGCAGCAGCAGCAGCAGGAGAGGTATGTAATCAGGAGCCCTCCTGCTAAGGGTAGACAGCTGCTCGTTCCACCTCACCCCCCGCCTTAATTGGTTCTCCTCCCTTCCAACGGTGTTGAGGCGGGTGGGAACAGCAGGGGGTGAAGGTGCTGTGTTTAAAGAGGTGGAGTTATGCAGATCTAAAACGCGTGGATTGCAGCAGCAGCAAGCCGAAAAGTGCAGGCATGTAAGGGATCTAGAGGTTGACAACATGTCTTCTTAACGGGAGTCCAGGAGCTCATCTCCACAAATGGACTTTTCAGGATCCTTGGGTGGCTCCGTAGTTTGAAACCAATTCTGGTTATCGCTTCTCGGCCTTTTGGCTAAGATCAAGTGTAGTATCTGTTCTTATCAGTTTAATATCTGATACGTCCCCTATCTGGGGACCATATATTAAATGGATTTTTAGAACAGGGAGATGGAAAAAGAGCTTGCTCTGTCCACTCCACGCATTGACCTGGTATTGCAGTATCTCCAGGACCGGTGCACCCCTTCTTTAATGCAGTTTCTAAAATCAGAAAGAATTGAATTCAATGTTTTTTGTTCATTTTGCTTGTTTGTCGGATTTTGGGATGGACTCTTTGGCTTTGCTTTTCTTCTCCTCATTGGATTTTTCATGTTCAAAGTTGCAGAAGCCAGATTACAAGCTCATTTTGGTTCAACTTCAGCAACTGTGCATTGCATTGCCATGTAATGTGATGCAATGCTATCTTTCTAGCTCTCCCTTTTTACTTCCTTTTGGATAAACAGACATATTAGGCAAGCATTTTGGAGCTTTCACCTAAATAACTACAGGTGGTGAGATAAGCTGCACAATATAATTGACCTTTCAGTATATTGTTGCACACACACCATCTATTTAGCAAATGCCCTTGTTATCAACAGCAGCCTTTTAAACTCACCTGAGCTAACAGGTATGTGCGCTGGTTACTCTGCTGCGCTTAAAATTTCTTTTTTGGTTTGCTACAATGCCTTTTCTGAAACGTTGTCTCCTTCTGCTGGAACACTGACTTCTTTCATTTAATGCCTGCAGACTATAAAAGAGAACCCAACCCAAAAAGTTTGGTTGATTAGTCTGTGGCATTCTGTTAAACTGTTGCTTATGGCGGTCTCTGTGAGCTTCTCAGCGACATTCAGCCAGCCAGGTATCCTGCCTGCAGTAGATGGAATGTGGCAATGGAACGCTGGCTGCGCGTGTCAAAATAGGCTCTGAGCCTTTATATACCTGTGCACAGCAGCAGCCACCTTCAGTCTGCTGCTGGACAGCCAGCAGCAGCAGCAGCAGCAGGAGAGGTATGTAATCAGGAGCCCTCCTGCTAAGGGTAGACAGCTGCTCGTTCCACCTCACCCCCCGCCTTAATTGGTTCTCCTCCCTTCCAACGGTGTTGAGGCGGGTGGGAACAGCAGGGGGTGAAGGTGCTGTGTTTAAAGAGGTGGAGTTATGCAGATCTAAAACGCGTGGATTGCAGCAGCAGCAAGCCGAAAAGTGCAGGCATGTAAGGGATCTAGAGGTTGACAACATGTCTTCTTAACGGGAGTCCAGGAGCTCATCTCCACAAATGGACTTTTCAGGATCCTTGGGTGGCTCCGTAGTTTGAAACCAATTCTGGTTATCGCTTCTCGGCCTTTTGGCTAAGATCAAGTGTAGTATCTGTTCTTATCAGTTTAATATCTGATACGTCCCCTATCTGGGGACCATATATTAAATGGATTTTTAGAACAGGGAGATGGAAAAAGAGCTTGCTCTGTCCACTCCACGCATTGACCTGGTATTGCAGTATCTCCAGGACCGGTGCACCCCTTCTTTAATGCAGTTTCTAAAATCAGAAAGAATTGAATTCAATGTTTTTTGTTCATTTTGCTTGTTTGTCGGATTTTGGGATGGACTCTTTGGCTTTGCTTTTCTTCTCCTCATTGGATTTTTCATGTTCAAAGTTGCAGAAGCCAGATTACAAGCTCATTTTGGTTCAACTTCAGCAACTGTGCATTGCATTGCCATGTAATGTGATGCAATGCTATCTTTCTAGCTCTCCCTTTTTACTTCCTTTTGGATAAACAGACATATTAGGCAAGCATTTTGGAGCTTTCACCTAAATAACTACAGGTGGTGAGATAAGCTGCACAATATAATTGACCTTTCAGTATATTGTTGCACACACACCATCTATTTAGCAAATGCCCTTGTTATCAACAGCAGCCTTTTAAACTCACCTGAGCTAACAGGTATGTGCGCTGGTTACTCTGCTGCGCTTAAAATTTCTTTTTTGGTTTGCTACAATGCCTTTTCTGAAACGTTGTCTCCTTCTGCTGGAACACTGACTTCTTTCATTTAATGCCTGCAGACTATAAAAGAGAACCCAACCCAAAAAGTTTGGTTGATTAGTCTGTGGCATTCTGTTAAACTGTTGCTTATGGCGGTCTCTGTGAGCTTCTCAGCGACATTCAGCCAGCCAGGTATCCTGCCTGCAGTAGATGGAATGTGGCAATGGAACGCTGGCTGCGCGTGTCAAAATAGGCTCTGAGCCTTTATATACCTGTGCACAGCAGCAGCCACCTTCAGTCTGCTGCTGGACAGCCAGCAGCAGCAGCAGCAGGAGAGGTATGTAATCAGGAGCCCTCCTGCTAAGGGTAGACAGCTGCTCGTTCCACCCCACCCCCCGCCTTAATTGGTTCTCCTCCCTTCCAACGGTGTTGAGGCGGGTGGGAACAGCAGGGGGTGAAGGTGCTGTGTTTAAAGAGGTGGAGTTATGCAGATCTAAAACGCGTGGATTGCAGCAGCAGCAAGCCGAAAAGTGCAGGCATGTAAGGGATCTAGAGGTTGACAACATGTCTTCTTAACGGGAGTCCAGGAGCTCATCTCCACAAATGGACTTTTCAGGATCCTTGGGTGGCTCCGTAGTTTGAAACCAATTCTGGTTATCGCTTCTCGGCCTTTTGGCTAAGATCAAGTGTAGTATCTGTTCTTATCAGTTTAATATCTGATACGTCCCCTATCTGGGGACCATATATTAAATGGATTTTTAGAACAGGGAGATGGAAAAAGAGCTTGCTCTGTCCACTCCACGCATTGACCTGGTATTGCAGTATCTCCAGGACCGGTGCACCCCTTCTTTAATGCAGTTTCTAAAATCAGAAAGAATTGAATTCAATGTTTTTTGTTCATTTTGCTTGTTTGTCGGATTTTGGGATGGACTCTTTGGCTTTGCTTTTCTTCTCCTCATTGGATTTTTCATGTTCAAAGTTGCAGAAGCCAGATTACAAGCTCATTTTGGTTCAACTTCAGCAACTGTGCATTGCATTGCCATGTAATGTGATGCAATGCTATCTTTCTAGCTCTCCCTTTTTACTTCCTTTTGGATAAACAGACATATTAGGCAAGCATTTTGGAGCTTTCACCTAAATAACTACAGGTGGTGAGATAAGCTGCACAATATAATTGACCTTTCAGTATATTGTTGCACACACACCATCTATTTAGCAAATGCCCTTGTTATCAACAGCAGCCTTTTAAACTCACCTGAGCTAACAGGTATGTGCGCTGGTTACTCTGCTGCGCTTAAAATTTCTTTTTTGGTTTGCTACAATGCCTTTTCTGAAACGTTGTCTCCTTCTGCTGGAACACTGACTTCTTTCATTTAATGCCTGCAGACTATAAAAGAGAACCCAACCCAAAAAGTTTGGTTGATTAGTCTGTGGCATTCTGTTAAACTGTTGCTTATGGCGGTCTCTGTGAGCTTCTCAGTGACATTCAGCCAGCCAGGTATCCTGCCTGCAGTAGATGGAATGTGGCAATGGAACGCTGGCTGCGCGTGTCATAATAGGCTCTGAGCCTTTATATACCTGTGCACAGCAGCAACCACCTTCAGTCTGCTGCTGGACAGCCAGCAGCAGCAGCAGCAGGAGAGGTATGTAATCAGGAGCCCTCCTGCTAAGGGTAGACAGCTGCTCGTTCCACCCCACCCCCCGCCTTAATTGGTTCTCCTCCCTTCCAACGGTGTTGAGGCGGGTGGGAACAGCAGGGGGTGAAGGTGCTGTGTTTAAAGAGGTGGAGTTATGCAGATCTAAAACGCGTGGATTGCAGCAGCAGCAAGCCGAAAAGTGCAGGCATGTAAGGGATCTAGAGGTTGACAACATGTCTTCTTAACGGGAGTCCAGGAGCTCATCTCCACAAATGGACTTTTCAGGATCCTTGGGTGGCTCCGTAGTTTGAAACCAATTCTGGTTATCGCTTCTCGGCCTTTTGGCTAAGATCAAGTGTAGTATCTGTTCTTATCAGTTTAATATCTGATACGTCCCCTATCTGGGGACCATATATTAAATGGATTTTTAGAACAGGGAGATGGAAAAAGAGCTTGCTCTGTCCACTCCACGCATTGACCTGGTATTGCAGTATCTCCAGGACCGGTGCACCCCTTCTTTAATGCAGTTTCTAAAATCAGAAAGAATTGAATTCAATGTTTTTTGTTCATTTTGCTTGTTTGTCGGATTTTGGGATGGACTCTTTGGCTTTGCTTTTCTTCTCCTCATTGGATTTTTCATGTTCAAAGTTGCAGAAGCCAGATTACAAGCTCATTTTGGTTCAACTTCAGCAACTGTGCATTGCATTGCCATGTAATGTGATGCAATGCTATCTTTCTAGCTCTCCCTTTTTACTTCCTTTTGGATAAACAGACATATTAGGCAAGCATTTTGGAGCTTTCACCTAAATAACTACAGGTGGTGAGATAAGCTGCACAATATAATTGACCTTTCAGTATATTGTTGCACACACACCATCTATTTAGCAAATGCCCTTGTTATCAACAGCAGCCTTTTAAACTCACCTGAGCTAACAGGTATGTGCGCTGGTTACTCTGCTGCGCTTAAAATTTCTTTTTTGGTTTGCTACAATGCCTTTTCTGAAACGTTGTCTCCTTCTGCTGGAACACTGACTTCTTTCATTTAATGCCTGCAGACTATAAAAGAGAACCCAACCCAAAAAGTTTGGTTGATTAGTCTGTGGCATTCTGTTAAACTGTTGCTTATGGCGGTCTCTGTGAGCTTCTCAGCGACATTCAGCCAGCCAGGTATCCTGCCTGCAGTAGATGGAATGTGGCAATGGAACGCTGGCTGCGCGTGTCATAATAGGCTCTGAGCCTTTATATACCTGTGCACAGCAGCAGCCACCTTCAGTCTGCTGCTGGACAGCCAGCAGCAGCAGCAGCAGGAGAGGTATGTAATCAGGAGCCCTCCTGCTAAGGGTAGACAGCTGCTCGTTCCACCCCACCCCCCGCCTTAATTGGTTCTCCTCCCTTCCAACGGTGTTGAGGCGGGTGGGAACAGCAGGGGGTGAAGGTGCTGTGTTTAAAGAGGTGGAGTTATGCAGATCTAAAACGCGTGGATTGCAGCAGCAGCAAGCCGAAAAGTGCAGGCATGTAAGGGATCTAGAGGTTGACAACATGTCTTCTTAACGGGAGTCCAGGAGCTCATCTCCACAAATGGACTTTTCAGGATCCTTGGGTGGCTCCGTAGTTTGAAACCAATTCTGGTTATCGCTTCTCGGCCTTTTGGCTAAGACCAAGTGTCTTGTCTGGGGTCCTTGAGTGTTTTCCCTTGGCCTTCCGGCATCGCCATCTTGATGGCTTAAGCCGGTTGCTGCTTTAGGGGGAGAACGAGGAGGAACGAGAGAGTGATCATAATGGGCGTGAAGATACGCTATGCTGGGACCGATGACAATCGGGTTCGCAATGCATTCCGCATTGAAGTTGATGCTGCTGTCAGAGAGCGTTTCAATCTGTCGTATATGGTGCACGAGGTGATCTTCAAAATCCTGGAAGTGACAAGAGAAAACATCGTCTGCCTGCAGGAATCCCGGAAAGAAGGACGGTATGTCTTGGTGCTACAATCTATGGCGGCTTGCCGGAACCTGTATAAGAAGTTGAGGGAGCAGGAGAAGAATCCAACCTTGCATGGTTTGACTTTTACAGTCTTGTACTCCAAAGGTGATGTTCCCCTAGTCATATTTATGTATAATCCCTTTGTGCACGAACATGACATTGCGACTTTTCTTAAGAGGCATTGTGACTTTGTGAGCAACAGTCACAAAATCATGAACGAGGAGAACTTATGGACTGGCAAATACAGATATTTTGTCAGATTTGGGGAAAGTTCTTCGGAGCCTGGAGGTGTTCATTACCCTCCCCAAAGTTTCTCTATCGGGAGAGATAGGGGTATTCTCTTCTTTCCTGAGGCCCCAGTTTTTTGCAGGAAATGTAAGAAGTACGGACACTTACAAGAGGTTTGTACTGCTGTGCCTGTTTGCTCCAAGTGCAACCAAAGTGGGCATGTTGATAAGGACTGTACCAATCCAATTGTTTGCAATGCTTGTGGTATGGAGGGGCATGCCTTTAAGGATTGTACTCGTCGTGCGAACGAGGGCAAGGCAAGGGCATACTCTGAGGTGGTCTCGAACTCTCCGAGGCCTAAGAGTGTGGCACCTGAGGCCGCAGTTTCTTCCAGGGTGAAGGTAGTGGAACAGCGTGTGGAGACTGCTCCAGTGAGGGCGTCTGCTGACCTACTGGTGGAGCCCGGGAGAGTGGAAGAGGTTCTGGCAGCTGAGATGGACATTTCTTCCTATCAGGGGGGTTTCATTGACTCCTTTTGTGAAGAACGTGAGGGAGCCTTGGAAATCCCAGGGGACCCAGGTCTCAGTTGGAGCAGTGAAAGTATGGATGAAGAGGGAGCTGGAGGTCAAGGAGACTTCACTGAGACTGGGGTGAGGTCTTCTGAGGAACCGGACCGCGCTAAGAATAAAAGGGCCCGGTTGTCTGAACCATCAAGTAGCCAATGCGTGGCAAGTCCGGTGAGTGAGCGGGATTACCCAGTGGTTTCTCTTTCTCCTGCGTCAACGGCTTACCTGGAGGAGAATTTGGAGTCCACTATCTTTCAGCTAAGTGGGAGTTCGCCGGATGACAAAGGATAAGGAAGGCATGTTTTTTTGCTGAGACTGGTGTTTCTGGTTTTTGAGCCAAAGAATGGTCTCTAAACCAAATTGGGACATTGCGTCCCTTAATGTAAGACTTTTAAAGTCTAGAGTTAGAAGATCTGTGATTCTGGACTTCTTACATAACCATTCTTTTGATATTATGTGTCTACAGGAGTGTGGTATAGAAGAACCCCTGGAAGACGCTGATTGGCCATATGGCCAGCATATCTGGTCTGGCTCTAGTGGGAATAAAAATGATGGAGTTGGGATAGTATTAAATAATAGAAATTTTGTTTTTGAATATTATAAGGTAATAGAGGTGGGTCGTTGCATCTCTGCAGTTGTGTGTGGGAGGGGGTGGAAAGTTAAAATTATAAATATTTATGGTCCTACAAAAAAAGAAGACAGGTTAAGTTTATTAGATAAATTATGTTTAGAATTACCTGGTAGGATCCCTGTGATAGTAACAGGTGATTTTAACTGTGTAACTGAGGGGAAAGTTGATGCCTCAGGAAAAAAATTGGCAAACATTATTTCTGATTTTTTCTTTTTTGATGCTGCTGAGGTTTATTTGGGGAAGCCACCACCACCAACCTATAAAGCTGACAGGGGTGGGATAACATCTAGGATTGATAGGATGTTTTTTTCTAAAAATATAATATGTGATGGTTTTTCTCAATTTTCAGTTCCTTTTTCGGACCATGTGTGCCTGAAAGGTGGTTTTAGAGGGGATTTAAGGCGGGTGCATGGGAGAGGTGTGTGCAAATTGAATGTGAGTTTGCTTGAGGATGAGAGAATTGTGAATGATTTTAAGAAAAAATATAGTTGGTGTAAATCTCAAAAGAGTAAGTTTGAAAGTGTGTTGGTGTGGTGGGATTGGATGAAGTATGAAGTGCAAAAGTTTTTTCGTCGATGGGGCTATAAAAAGGCTACCATGGTTAGGAGTCAATATAAAGATTTAATGATGAGAGTGGAATGGCTAGAGAAAATGAGGATGTGTGGTGTGGATGTGGATGATTTGTTAAGAAGTGCGAGAGAGGATTTGAAGAGGACTTTGGAGAGGAAGGGAAGGGAAATAATTTTTAGGTCAAAGGTGGTCCATCTTGATAAAGATGGAAAGTGTTCAAGATATTTCTTTAAAAAAATAAATGGTAAGAAGGAGGGTATGGAGGAGATTTTTGATGTGGATGGTGTTTGTGTGAGTGGGGAGGATGTAATGAAGGAAGTGGTCACGTTTTATGCTGAGTTGTTTGGCAGGAAGTGGGTGGATAAGAGTTTGAAAGAAGAAGTGCTTAAGACTTTGGATTGTAAGGTGGATAAGGATGGATGTTCTGGTCTATGTGAGGCAGTGATTGAGGAGGAAGTTAAGAAAGCGGTGTTTGGTGCAAGGAAAAATGTGACGCCTGGGAAGGATGGTTTGCCTGTGGAGCTATATGTTATGATGTGGGAAGTGATGGGTATGGATTTAGTGGAAGTGTGTCAGTTTATGTGGGAGAATGGGATGCTTGCGGGTTCAATGAAGGAGGGAGTGGTGGTCTTAATCCATAAGAAAGGGGATAAAAGGTGTTTGAGTAATTGGAGGCCAATTACGCTTCTGAACGCCGATTACAAGGTATTCAGTAAAATTTTGGCGTGTCGGATGCGTGTGGTTGTAGCTGATGTGATTGGTAAAGATCAAGTGTGTGCAGTGCCTGGTAGATGTATGACGGATAATCTGTGTCTTTTAAGAGATGTGTTGTGGGATTGTAAAGTAAGAAAGCAGAAGTGTATGGTGATGGCTGTTGACTTTGAAAAGGCGTTTGATCGCGTGTCTCATGTGTTTCTATTTGAGGTTTTGCGTAGAATGGGTTTTCCGGAGAAATTTGTGCGTGCCGTGAGAGGATTGTATGGGGAGGTGATGAGTGAATTTCTGGTGAATGGGTTTTTGAGTGAGAAAGTGTGTATTAGGTCTGGTGTGAGGCAAGGTTGTCCCATGTCACCGGTATTATTTGTGTGTGTGATTGAGCCACTGCTGTGTATGATTCGGAAAGAGAAAGTGGTGCGTGGTTTGTTAGTGCCAGGGAGTGGTGGAATGACTGTGAAAGTCTTAGGATATATGGATGATGTAGTAGTGGTGAGTGAGAGTGTGGCCTCTATGGAGAGAGTAAAATTGTTGTTGAATTTTTTTTGTGGCGCGTCAGCGTTTCGTGTGAATTGGAACAAATGCATGTTTAAATGTTTTGGTGACAATAGGATTAAGATGGATGGTGTGGCTGGTGTGGATGGTGCAATTAAAGTGTTGGGAGTTTTTTTTAATGATGATTTGAAAGGTTATGAGAGTTGGGATGAATGTGGTGAGCGGATTGTGCGGAAGATGAATTTTTGGAAGTTACGTTCTTTGTCTTTGGTAGGGAAGGTTCTTATTATTAAGGCTGTTATTCTCCCTATTTTGCTTTATGTTTCTTGTATTTTTCCAGTGCCCTATAGGAAAATTAAAAAAGTGGAGAAACTAATTTTTGTGTTTTTTTGGGGCAGTAGGATGGAAAGACTTAAGAGAGAGATTTTGTTTAAGCAATATTTGTATGGGGGACTGAAGTTTCCGAATATTGAAGTGTTTCTAACATTGCATTTTATTAAGACTACGGTCATTTTGATTGGGAAGAATAATAAAGGGGCATTTATGTGTAAGTATTTGGCTGGATGGATGCTGTATGGTCTGAATTGGGTGAAGCGTGATAAGAATGTGCCTGTTGCTTTTAAGTGTCCTGAGTGGTATGGTTTGATTGAGAAGTTTGTGAGGAAGAATGATTTGTTAGCAGTTGCAATGAAAGACTTTATGTTGGTTAAGAAGGTGATGGGGAAGATGTGTGTGAATGAGTGTGAGAGTAATGTGGTGGGATTGCGTTCTATGGAAGTTGCGCGGGTATGGAAGAAGTTAAGCATTCAAGGTGTGTCGAATAGACAGCGAGATATAGTATGGATGGGCCTTCATAATATTTTGCCAGTGAGGGATTTTCAGAAGAAAAGAGATCTCATAAGATCTGCAGTATGTCCAAGGGATGGTTGTGGAGCGAATGAGACGGTGAGGCACCTTATGTGGGATTGTAATTTTGCGTATGATGTGTGGAAAGGTGTGGGTGGACTGTGTAAAGGGGTTGCTGGTGTGAAGTTTATTGATTGGAGAGTGGCTATGTTTGGTTTTGGTGCTAGTCGTCGTGGCCTAGAAAGGATGATGTGGTTTATTATGGTGTGTGTGCAGGAGAGCTTGTGGGATGTGAGAAATTTGTGTGTGTTTAAAAGAGTAAATTTAACAGTAAATGATTGTATTAGGTTGATCTTAGCAAGACTATATGTAATCTATTTGTGGGATACAAGAGAAGGTGGTGGTGGTGGAACAGATTCTGAAGGTGTGTGGAAATACCTTAAGTGGCAGGATATGGTTAAATACCGTTGATATTTTTTCTGGAAATGTCTCTGGCATAGGATTACTTGTTTGTATTTTTGTTGAATAATACTTTAATAAAGAAACCACAATGATGTTTATGAAGTGGCAGTATAACTTATGACGAAGTCTGGTTAACTGTTTGCTTATATCTAAACCTGAGTGGTTTTAAAAAAAAAAAAAAAAAAAAAAAAAAAAAAAAATCTGTTCTTATCAGTTTAATATCTGATACGTCCCCTATCTGGGGACCATATATTAAATGGATTTTTAGAACAGGGAGATGGAAAAAGAGCTTGCTCTGTCCACTCCACGCATTGACCTGGTATTGCAGTATCTCCAGGACCGGTGCACCCCTTCTTTAATGCAGTTTCTAAAATCAGAAAGAATTGAATTCAATGTTTTTTGTTCATTTTGCTTGTTTGTCGGATTTTGGGATGGACTCTTTGGCTTTGCTTTTCTTCTCCTCATTGGATTTTTCATGTTCAAAGTTGCAGAAGCCAGATTACAAGCTCATTTTGGTTCAACTTCAGCAACTGTGCATTGCATTGCCATGTAATGTGATGCAATGCTATCTTTCTAGCTCTCCCTTTTTACTTCCTTTTGGATAAACAGACATATTAGGCAAGCATTTTGGAGCTTTCACCTAAATAACTACAGGTGGTGAGATAAGCTGCACAATATAATTGACCTTTCAGTATATTGTTGCACACACACCATCTATTTAGCAAATGCCCTTGTTATCAACAGCAGCCTTTTAAACTCACCTGAGCTAACAGGTATGTGCGCTGGTTACTCTGCTGCGCTTAAAATTTCTTTTTTGGTTTGCTACAATGCCTTTTCTGAAACGTTGTCTCCTTCTGCTGGAACACTGACTTCTTTCATTTAATGCCTGCAGACTATAAAAGAGAACCCAACCCAAAAAGTTTGGTTGATTAGTCTGTGGCATTCTGTTAAACTGTTGCTTATGGCGGTCTCTGTGAGCTTCTCAGCGACATTCAGCCAGCCAGGTATCCTGCCTGCAGTAGATGGAATGTGGCAATGGAACGCTGGCTGCGCGTGTCATAATAGGCTCTGAGCCTTTATATACCTGTGCACAGCAGCAGCCACCTTCAGTCTGCTGCTGGACAGCCAGCAGCAGCAGCAGCAGGAGAGGTATGTAATCAGGAGCCCTCCTGCTAAGGGTAGACAGCTGCTCGTTCCACCCCACCCCCCGCCTTAATTGGTTCTCCTCCCTTCCAACGGTGTTGAGGCGGGTGGGAACAGCAGGGGGTGAAGGTGCTGTGTTTAAAGAGGTGGAGTTATGCAGATCTAAAACGCGTGGATTGCAGCAGCAGCAAGCCGAAAAGTGCAGGCATGTAAGGGATCTAGAGGTTGACAACATGTCTTCTTAACGGGAGTCCAGGAGCTCATCTCCACAAATGGACTTTTCAGGATCCTTGGGTGGCTCCGTAGTTTGAAACCAATTCTGGTTATCGCTTCTCGGCCTTTTGGCTAAGATCAAGTGTAGTATCTGTTCTTATCAGTTTAATATCTGATACATCCCCTATCTGGGGACCATATATTAAATGGATTTTTAGAACAGGGAGATGGAAAAAGAGCTTGCTCTGTCCACTCCACGCATTGACCTGGTATTGCAGTATCTCCAGGACCGGTGCACCCCTTCTTTAATGCAGTTTCTAAAATCAGAAAGAATTGAATTCAATGTTTTTTGTTCATTTTGCTTGTTTGTCGGATTTTGAGATGGACTCTTTGGCTTTGCTTTTCTTCTCCTCATTGGATTTTTCATGTTCAAAGTTGCAGAAGCCAGATTACAAGCTCATTTTGGTTCAACTTCAGCAACTGTGCATTGCATTGCCATGTAATGTGATGCAATGCTATCTTTCTAGCTCTCCCTTTTTACTTCCTTTTGGATAAACAGACATATTAGGCAAGCATTTTGGAGCTTTCACCTAAATAACTACAGGTGGTGAGATAAGCTGCACAATATAATTGACCTTTCAGTATATTGTTGCACACACACCATCTATTTAGCAAATGCCCTTGTTATCAACAGCAGCCTTTTAAACTCACCTGAGCTAACAGGTATGTGCGCTGGTTACTCTGCTGCGCTTAAAATTTCTTTTTTGGTTTGCTACAATGCCTTTTCTGAAACATTGTCTCCTTCTGCTGGAACACTGACTTCTTTCATTTAATGCCTGCAGACTATAAAAGAGAACCCAACCCAAAAAGTTTGGTTGATTAGTCTGTGGCATTCTGTTAAACTGTTGCTTATGGCGGTCTCTGTGAGCTTCTCAGCGACATTCAGCCAGCCAGGTATCCTGCCTGCAGTAGATGGAATGTGGCATTGGAACGCTGGCTGCGCGTGTCATAATAGGCTCTGAGCCTTTATATACCTGTGCACAGCAGCAGCCACCTTCAGTCTGCTGCTGGACAGCCAGCAGCAGCAGCAGGAGAGGTATGTAATCAGGAGCCCTCCTGCTAAGGGTAGACAGCTGCTCGTTCCACCCCACCCCCCGCCTTAATTGGTTCTCCTCCCTTCCAACGGTGTTGAGGCGGGTGGGAACAGCAGGGGGTGAAGGTGCTGTGTTTAAAGAGGTGGAGTTATGCAGATCTAAAACGCGTGGATTGCAGAAGCAGCAAGCCGAAAAGTGCAGGCATGTAAGGGATCTAGAGGTTGACAACATGTCTTCTTAATGGGAGTCCAGGAGCTCATCTCCACAAATGGACTTTTCAGGATCCTTGGGTGGCTCCGTAGTTTGAAACCAATTCTGGTTATCGCTTCTCGGCCTTTTGGCTAAGATCTTGTATCTGGTCAGAAGGATCCTAGAGTGTCTCCCCCTCGGCCTTGCAGCATCGCCACTTAGGTGGCTTAAGCTGCCTGCTGCTATTGGGGGGGGTCCAGAGGAAACGAGAGGTGATAATGGGCGTCAAGATTCGCTATGCCGGGACCGATGATATTCGGGTCAAAAATGCTTTTCGCATTGATATTGAGGAGTCAAGGAGGAATTTCTTTAACCTGCGGTTCTTGGTGGAAGTCGTCATCTTCAAGATTTTGAATGTTGGTCGTGGAGACATCATTTGTCTACAGGAGTTCCCAAAGAATGGCCGGTACGTTTTGGTCCTTGATCGTATGGCAGCTTGCCAGAATCTTTTCAAGACTCTAAAGGATCAGCAAGCCTTGGATCATCCGGCTCTTGAAGGGCTTACATTCACGGTATTGTATACTAAGGGGGAAGTGCCAGTTGTTGTGTTTATGCACAACCCCCTTGTGGATGTGGAGGACATTACTAGATTCCTGAACCGTCATTGCAGCTATGTGTCCTACTCACACAAGGTGAGGAATGAGGTGGGCTTGTGGACTGGCAAACACAAGTTTTTTGTACGGTTCCAGGAAGACCCCCAGGGACCTGGGGGTATCCACTACCCTCCCCTCAGTTTTGCCATCGGGAGGGATAGAGGGTATATGTATTTTCCCGGTGCTCCGCGTTTTTGCAGGAAGTGTAAATCCTTTGGACACTACCAAGAGGACTGCACGGTGGAGAAGTTTTGTGGGAAATGCAATAAAGAGGGTCATCTGGCAATGGAATGTACTAACTCCATGGTCTGTAATGCGTGTGGGGAGGAGGGACACGCTTTCAAGGACTGTCCCCATCGTTCCAGGTCATATGCAGAGGCCGTGTCCCCACGTCCTAGTACTGCCGCCACTATTGGTGAGGCGATTGAGGCAGTAAGGGACTTCATGGAAGTGATGGAGGAAGCACCTGATCCTGCTGGTGGAAGCGCTGTTGAGATGGAGCCTGCAGATATGTCAATTCTGCTTGATGTGAGTGGTGAGGGAGAAGTGAGCGGTTCACTCTCCACAACGCCGGTGTTGGCTTTGGAAAGCTCAGAGGCCATTCAAGAAGGTGGTGGTGGCCAGGGTGACTTCACCGGGGCTGTGGTGAGGCCCCCTGATGAGGACTCTGATGTGTCTTCTGCAAAGAAGTTCCGACCAGATATTTCACCTGCCAGTATTGGGAGCATCAGCCCCTTAAGTGATAGGAGCTATCCCGAGAGCTACAGTGCCTCTCCTAGGAGGTCTTTTTTGGAGGAGGGGGCCAGCATTCTGTGCTTAACATCAGGAATCGAGTTTCAAGACGAGAAAGGTTGACTCTTCGGTGGGGGGTATGTTCTTTTTTACCAAATATGGTTAAAAAATGGGCTCCAACGTGGGCTGTAGTGTACTGTCAGTAAATGTAAGGCTTATAAAATCTAAGCCTAGAAGATTGGCTATACTGGAAGAACTAAAAAATCTTGGAGCAAATATCTACTGTCTGCAAGAGTGCGGAATTGAAGAGTCACCTCCTGAAAAGGACTGGGTATATGGGCATAGCATTTGGTCAGGTTCAATGACAAACAAAAATGATGGTGTGGGGATTTTGTTGGGGAATAGGGATTTAAGTTTTGAAAATTATATGGTGGTGGAGCCAGGTCGTTGTATAATGGCAGTGGTTAAGGGGAGAGGGTGGAGGGTGAAAATTGTTAACGTGTATTGTCCAATTAACAAAGGGGATAGGTTAGCACTATTAGAGAAAATACGTTTTTTTTTTGCCTGGAAGGATTCCAATATTATTAGTTGGTGATTTCAATTGTGTTTCTGAAGGGGAAATTGATGTCACGGGTAAGGTCCTTAATCAAATTACATCTGATTTTTCTTTTTTAGATGCAGCGGAATTTTTGAGTAAGCCACCACCGGCCACATATAGAGCTGATAGGGGAGGAATAGTGTCCAGGATTGACCGCATGCTGTATAGAAATAGAGGTTTGGTGTGTAAATTTTTTAAACAGCATGTTTTTTCTTTCACAGACCATGAATGTTTGTGGGGTATGTTTGAAGGTGATAAAAAAATGGTGCATGGTGTTGGGGTATGGAAGCTAAATGTTAGGTTGTTAGAGGATGTTAGGGTTATGAGAGACTTCGAAAGTAAGTATGAATGGTGGAGGTCTAGGAAAAATAATTTTGTGGATGTGACTGTATGGTGGGATTGGGTGAAAGTGGAAATTAAGAATTTTTTTAGGAGGTGGGGTTATAAAAAAGCAGCAATTGAAAGAGGCAGATTTAAAGATTTAAATATGAGGATTGAGTGGTTACATAAAATGAGTATGAAAGGAATTGATGTTAGTGATCAACTCAGAGGAGCGAGAGATGAGATGAAGCGTGTTTTGGAAAAGCGTGGGAAGGAAATTATTTTTAGGACGAGAGTTGAGCATTTGGATATGGATGAGAAGTGTACGAGGTACTTTTTTAAAAAAATGTGCAGTAAGAAAGATGAGTTGGATGAGGTTGAAAATGATAATGGTATGACTGTGGTTGGAATGGAAGTGTTGGATGAGGTACATAGTTTCTATAGTAGTTTATTTGAGTCTAAATGGGTGGATGGGGGTTTGAAAGAGCATGTGTTAGGTATGTTGGAGAGTCAGCTTGAATCAGGGGAACGTGAGTGTTTGAGTGAGGATATTGTTTTTGATGAGGTTAAAAAGGCGGTGGATGGTGCGAAAAAGAATAAAACACCTGGGAAAGATGGGTTGCCTGTGGAGTTTTATGTAAAAGCATGGGATGTGATTGGTGTTGATTTTGTGGAGGTATGTCAATATATGTGGATGAATGGTGTACTTTGTAATTCCATGAAAGAAGGAGTAGTTGTTTTACTATATAAGAAGGGTGAGAAAAAGAATTTGCGTAATTGGAGGCCGATTACATTACTCAATGCAGATTACAAAGTCTTTAGCAAAATTCTGGCTAACCGTATGCGTGGGGTGATTGGAAGTGTGGTTGGTGTTGATCAAGTGTGCGCGGTGCCAGGTAGGTGTATGACTGATAACCTCTTGTTGTTGAGGGACGTAATTGGAGATTGTATGTTTAGGAAGGGGAAATGTATGGTTTTTTGTGTGGATTTTGAGAAAGCTTTTGATAGAGTGTCGCATGCGTTTATGTTTGAGGTGTTAGTTAGGATGGGTTTTCCTAGTGTTTTTGTGAAGGCGATAAGGTGTTTGTATGATGGTGTGGTGAGTGAAGTGTTAGTGAATGGATGTTTGAGTGAGAAGGTGTGCATAAAATCAGGGGTCAGGCAGGGGTGTCCGTTGTCCCCTGTCCTGTTTATAAGTGTGATTGAGCCCCTGTTGTGCATGATTCGGAAAGAGAAAGTGATGAATGGTCTTCTAATCCCAGGGAGTGGTGGAAAGACTGTAAAGGTAATGGGGTATATGGACGATGTTGTTGTGGTGAGTGATAATATGGCTGCTATGAATCGAGCAAGGTTGCTTTTAGATTTCTTTTGTGGTGCATCTGGTTTTAAGGTGAATTGGGGGAAGTGTAGCTTTAAGTGTTTTGGGGATTCGAGTGTTAGGATGGATGGTGTGATATGTGAAGAAGGTGCTATTAAGGTTCTGGGGGTGTGGTTTAACAAAGATCTGAAAGGGAATGAGAGTTGGGATGAATGCGGTAAGAGGATTGAACAGAAGTTAAATTTTTGGAGGTTGCGGGACTTGACATTGTCAGGCAAAGTCCTTATTATTAAGTCAGTGATTCTTCCTATGTTACTTTTTGTGTCCGTGGTTTTTCCAGCCCCTTATAGGGGTTTTAGGCGGATTGAGAAGCTAATTTTTATGTTTTATTGGGGAAGTAAGATGGAAAAACTTAAAAGGGAATATTTGTGTAAGTTACGTGAACATGGGGGAATGGATTTCCCAAATTTTGAAATTTGTCTTGGTTTAAATTATATTAAAACAGTGGTTGTTCTGTTAGGTAGGGATAACAAGACGGCTTTTATGATTAAATATATGGCTGGATGGATGTTGTTTGGGTTGAAATGGATGAGAAGGGATGCAAGAGTGCCTGTTTCGTTTAAATGTCCAGTGTGGTATGAGTTTGTTGAAAAATTTGTTGTCAAGCATGATTTGTTGGATGTTCCTATGGGTGATTTCAAAGTGATAAGGAATGTAAGGAGAAGGATGCGTGTTAGAGAGTTTGAATGTAACATTAGGGGCTTGAGATCGAGTGAAGCGTTGTGTGTATGGAGGAACCTGAGTATAAAAGGAATATCGAATAGGCAGCGTGATATCGTATGGATGAGTTTGCATGAGATTTTGCCTGTGAGAGAGGTACAGAAGAGGAGGGATCTGATTAGAACAGAGGTATGTCCGAGGGATGGATGTGGGGCGAGTGAAACTGTTATGCATTTGGTTTGGAATTGTGATTATGCTCAGAGTGTTTGGAAGGGAGTGGGTGGTTTATGCAAGGAACTAGCGGGCGTGAATTTTATAAATTGGAGAGTGGTAATGTTTGGGATGGGTGCAAGTAGCCGGGTGAAAGAGAGATTGTTGTGGTTGATAATGGCATGTGTAATAGAAAGTCTGTGGGACGTTAGGAATTTGTGTTTATTTAAAAGGAAAATAATCTCAGTTAATAATTGTGTTAGGATGGTTTTGTCAAGGTTATACATAGTTTATTTATGGGACAGCCGTGGCGGTGGTGGCTTTGATTCAGAAGGTTTTTGGAAAGTCAAAAAATGGAGGTCACTGGTAAAGTACCAGTAAGTCCTTGTTTAAGTGTTGTGATCTGTCTTTTTTTATGATAATGGTATGTTTTACAGTTTTTTGTCCATTCAAAAGGTATTACAATTGTTTCAGTATAAAGTTATAAATATGAAATAAAGAAAGTACCATTATGCTGTAAGACTGGGCAACGTAGTATGAGTTTTTATACTATTGATTGTTGCTTGAAAAATTTTACTGAATGGTAAAAAAAAAAAAAAAAAAAAAAAAAATCTGTTCTTATCAGTTTAATATCTGATACGTCCCCTATCTGGGGACCATATATTAAATGGATTTTTAGAACAGGGAGATGGAAAAAGAGCTTGCTCTGTCCACTCCACGCATTGACCTGGTATTGCAGTATCTCCAGGACCGGTGCACCCCTTCTTTAATGCAGTTTCTAAAATCAGAAAGAATTGAATTCAATGTTTTTTGTTCATTTTGCTTGTTTGTCGGATTTTGGGATGGACTCTTTGGCTTTGCTTTTCTTCTCCTCATTGGATTTTTCATGTTCAAAGTTGCAGAAGCCAGATTACAAGCTCATTTTGGTTCAACTTCAGCAACTGTGCATTGCATTGCCATGTAATGTGATGCAATGCTATCTTTCTAGCTCTCCCTTTTTACTTGCTTTTGGATAAACAGACATATTAGGCAAGCATTTTGGAGCTTTCACCTAAATAACTACAGGTGGTGAGATAAGCTGCACAATATAATTGACCTTTCAGTATATTGTTGCACACACACCATCTATTTAGCAAATGCCCTTGTTATCAACAGCAGCCTTTTAAACTCACCTGAGCTAACAGGTATGTGCGCTGGTTACTCTGCTGCGCTTAAAATTTCTTTTTTGGTTTGCTACAATGCCTTTTCTGAAACGTTGTCTCCTTCTGCTGGAACACTGACTTCTTTCATTTAATGCCTGCAGACTATAAAAGAGAACCCAACCCAAAAAGTTTGGTTGATTAGTCTGTGGCATTCTGTTAAACTGTTGCTTATGGCGGTCTCTGTGAGCTTCTCAGCGACATTCAGCCAGCCAGGTATCCTGCCTGCAGTAGATGGAATGTGGCAATGGAACGCTGGCTGCGCGTGTCATAATAGGCTCTGAGCCTTTATATACCTGTGCACAGCAGCAGCCACCTTCAGTCTGCTGCTGGACAGCCAGCAGCAGCAGCAGCAGGAGAGGTATGTAATCAGGAGCCCTCCTGCTAAGGGTAGACAGCTGCTCGTTCCACCCCACCCCCCGCCTTAATTGGTTCTCCTCCCTTCCAACGGTGTTGAGGCGGGTGGGAACAGCAGGGGGTGAAGGTGCTGTGTTTAAAGAGGTGGAGTTATGCAGATCTAAAACGCGTGGATTGCAGCAGCAGCAAGCCGAAAAGTGCAGGCATGTAAGGGATCTAGAGGTTGACAACATGTCTTCTTAACGGGAGTCCAGGAGCTCATCTCCACAAATGGACTTTTCAGGATCCTTGGGTGGCTCCGTAGTTTGAAACCAATTCTGGTTATCGCTTCTCGGCCTTTTGGCTAAGATCAAGTGTAGTATCTGTTCTTATCAGTTTAATATCTGATACGTCCCCTATCTGGGGACCATATATTAAATGGATTTTTAGAACAGGGAGATGGAAAAAGAGCTTGCTCTGTCCACTCCACGCATTGACCTGGTATTGCAGTATCTCCAGGACCGGTGCACCCCTTCTTTAATGCAGTTTCTAAAATCAGAAAGAATTGAATACAATGTTTTTTGTTCATTTTGCTTGTTTGTCGGATTTTGGGATGGACTCTTTGGCTTTGCTTTTCTTCTCCTCATTGGATTTTTCATGTTCAAAGTTGCAGAAGCCAGATTACAAGCTCATTTTGGTTCAACTTCAGCAACTGTGCATTGCATTGCCATGTAATGTGATGCAATGCTATCTTTCTAGCTCTCCCTTTTTACTTCCTTTTGGATAAACAGACATATTAGGCAAGCATTTTGGAGCTTTCACCTAAATAACTACAGGTGGTGAGATAAGCTGCACAATATAATTGACCTTTCAGTATATTGTTGCACACACACCATCTATTTAGCAAATGCCCTTGTTATCAACAGCAGCCTTTTAAACTCACCTGAGCTAACAGGTATGTGCGCTGGTTACTCTGCTGCGCTTAAAATTTCTTTTTTGGTTTGCTACAAAGCCTTTTCTGAAACGTTGTCTCCTTCTGCTGGAACACTGACTTCTTTCATTTAATGCCTGCAGACTATAAAAGAGAACCCAACCCAAAAAGTTTGGTTGATTAGTCTGTGGCATTCTGTTAAACTGTTGCTTATGGCGGTCTCTGTGAGCTTCTCAGCGACATTCAGCCAGCCAGGTATCCTGCCTGCAGTAGATGGAATGTGGCAATGGAACGCTGGCTGCGCGTGTCATAATAGGCTCTGAGCCTTTATATACCTGTGCACAGCAGCAGCCACCTTCAGTCTGCTGCTGGACAGCCAGCAGCAGCAGCAGCAGGAGAGGTATGTAATCAGGAGCCCTCCTGCTAAGGGTAGACAGCTGCTCGTTCCACCCCACCCCCCGCCTTAATTGGTTCTCCTCCCTTCCAACGGTGTTGAGGCGGGTGGGAACAGCAGGGGGTGAAGGTGCTGTGTTTAAAGAGGTGGAGTTATGCAGATCTAAAACGCGTGGATTGCAGCAGCAGCAAGCCGAAAAGTGCAGGCATGTAAGGGATCTAGAGGTTGACAACATGTCTTCTTAACGGGAGTCCAGGAGCTCATCTCCACAAATGGACTTTTCAGGATCCTTGGGTGGCTCCGTAGTTTGAAACCAATTCTGGTTATCGCTTCTCGGCCTTTTGGCTAAGATCAAGTGTAGTATCTGTTCTTATCAGTTTAATATCTGATACGTCCCCTATCTGGGGACCATATATTAAATGGATTTTTAGAACAGGGAGATGGAAAAAGAGCTTGCTCTGTCCACTCCACGCATTGACCTGGTATTGCAGTATCTCCAGGACCGGTGCACCCCTTCTTTAATGCAGTTTCTAAAATCAGAAAGAATTGAATACAATGTTTTTTGTTCATTTTGCTTGTTTGTCGGATTTTGGGATGGACTCTTTGGCTTTGCTTTTCTTCTCCTCATTGGATTTTTCATGTTCAAAGTTGCAGAAGCCAGATTACAAGCTCATTTTGGCTCAACTTCAGCAACTGTGCATTGCATTGCCATGTAATGTGATGCAATGCTATCTTTCTAGCTCTCCCTTTTTACTTCCTTTTGGATAAACAGACATATTAGGCAAGCATTTTGGAGCTTTCACCTAAATAACTACAGGTGGTGAGATAAGCTGCACAATATAATTGACCTTTCAGTATATTGTTGCACACACACCATCTATTTAGCAAATGCCCTTGTTATCAACAGCAGCCTTTTAAACTCACCTGAGCTAACAGGTATGTGCGCTGGTTACTCTGCTGCGCTTAAAATTTTTTTTTTGGTTTGCTACAATGCCTTTTCTGAAACGTTGTCTCCTTCTGCTGGAACACTGACTTCTTTCATTTAATGCCTGCAGACTATAAAAGAGAACCCAACCCAAAAAGTTTGGTTGATTAGTCTGTGGCATTCTGTTAAACTGTTGCTTATGGCGGTCTCTGTGAGCTTCTCAGCGACATTCAGCCAGCCAGGTATCCTGCCTGCAGTAGATGGAATGTGGCAATGGAACGCTGGCTGCGCGTGTCATAATAGGCTCTGAGCCTTTATATACCTGTGCACAGCAGCAGCCACCTTCAGTCTGCTGCTGGACAGCCAGCAGCAGCAGCAGCAGGAGAGGTATGTAATCAGGAGCCCTCCTGCTAAGGGTAGACAGCTGCTCGTTCCACCCCACCCCCCGCCTTAATTGGTTCTCCTCCCTTCCAACGGTGTTGAGGCGGGTGGGAACAGCAGGGGGTGAAGGTGCTGTGTTTAAAGAGGTGGAGTTATGCAGATCTAAAACGCGTGGATTGCAGCAGCAGCAAGCCGAAAAGTGCAGGCATGTAAGGGATCTAGAGGTTGACAACATGTCTTCTTAACGGGAGTCCAGGAGCTCATCTCCACAAATGGAATTTTCAGGATCTTTGGGTGGCTCCGTAGTTTGAAACCAATTCTGGTTATCGCTTCTCGGCCTTTTGGCTAAGATCGTATGACTGTACCTTGATTGGTGCGAGTCTCCTGGAGGAATCCGGACCCTTTTGTGGAGGATTTTCTGCTTTTTCCTGTGGTATTCCATACCGACAGAATCCAAGATGTCTTTTGTGAAGAACACCATCCGTTTGTCCGTGGATCCATCTGACCAGAACAAGAACAACGTGGTTTTCATTGTCCAAGACATCGTTGAAGGCAAAGCTGGAGCAAGACGTTCTGAGATCTTCAGTGTCAACGAATTTTCACGTCAAGGTAATTATGACGTTACCTTTATGGACCAGGATGTTTGCCTTAATGTCTTTGAATGGCTCCGTGGTCACTCTAGTGACCCCTGCTTGGAAGGAGTTAGATGGGAACCTTTGTTTGGTCTGCAAGAAAAGGAGGTGACTGTGACTGTCTATAACCCTTTTACAGACCCTGAGCTGCTGGAGTGCTTCCTCTCTCGCTACTGTGAATATGTGCGGAAGGGAGTGAAGCAAGTCAATTGTCTAGGAATCTTTAACTGTCAGTATAAATTCCGTGTGAAATTGAAAAGGGATCCTGACAGTGTGGGGGGCTTTAGACACCCTCCATCAAATTTTTCCGTTGCAGGCCATAGAGGTTTCCTCTTTTACCCAGGCCAGCCCATGTTTTGCCGTAGATGCTTTTCTTTCGGACATACCATGGTAACATGCCTTAAAGGGCAGTGTTGCCGAAATTGCAGAAAGGAGGGGCATATGGCCAACCAGTGTCCAGAGGCCAAGTCCTGTGATGTCTGTGGGAGTAGTGATCACATGTATAAGGACTGTCCTATGAGTGCACCTAGACGTTCTGATAAAGAACAGAAGGAGGAGGAGCTGGAGAGGAGGCAGATGGCAAGCGCACTGAAAGTGCTGGAAAGATTGGAGAGGGAGGAGAGAGAGGGAAGGAGGCGGGAAACTGGTAGAGCCTCTCCCTCTACGGCGCCAGAGGAGGTGTCCCTGAGACCATGTTCTTCTTCTGCTGAAGAAATGAGGAAGAAGCGGAGGGAAGAAAAGGAGTTCTGGAGGGAAGTGGCAAAGGTGGAGAAAAAGGCAGTGTCTGCGAGAATATCTAGGAAAGTGGTGGAAGCAGAGCTGCCTGAGATGATGACTTTTGGAGAGGCAATGGACGCAACAGGATGTGAAGTGCAAATCTCGGAACCCGACAGTCCTGAACACCCTTCGGGTCCTGAAAACATTGAAGATTTTTCTTCGGAGGATGATAGGGGTGCAAAGAAGAGTCGTAGGGAGGATGGTGGGGGCAGTGATGATGCAGATTTTAGTGAGCCTCAGAGGAAGATCAGAACTGCCAGAATGAGGAGTGTGGCTGGTGAAGCCAGCGGGTCGGAAACCAGCTGTTCTGTTCTGATGGCGGAGGAGGATAGTGGTGGTGCTGGATAGTGTCACCATATAATATTGTAAATGTTTTTTCTTTTTGTCCTCTTGTGAGCTTTGGTTTAGGCCAAAGGCTATTTCTTTGTGTAATTGGTGAAGGAGTAGAAGTATTATGGGATTTACCATAGTGTCCCAAAACGTAAGAGTGTTTAAAAGTAAAGTAAGAAGAGCTGCTATTTTTGAGTTTTTAGCTATGCAAAATGCATCTATTTTTTGTTTACAAGAATGTGGGGTAGTGGATGGTGTGAAAGGGGATGAATGGTCTTATGGAGCGTCTGTGTGGTCGGGGAGTGCATGTAATAAGAATGATGGTGTGGGTATTTTGGTTAAAGGAAGGGAGGTTGTTTTGAGTGATTATTTGGTTATTGAGGTGGGGAGATGTATCCTTGCTAATTTTGTATACAAGAATGTAAAGTTTTGTGTTATTAATGTTTATGCGCCAGTTGAAAAAAATGAGCGCAAAAATTTATTTGAAAAAATTAAGCTTTTTGTTCCAGGAAGAATACCTGTGGTAATTGTGGGTGATATGAACTGTGATGTGGGGAGAGTGAATGTGGATGTGTCTGGGAAAGCATTATTGGAGTTAGTGAATGATTTTGGGTTGTGTGATATGCAGCGCGTGTGTAACATGAATCCTTTGTTGAACACTTTCTTTTCTGAGAGTGGTAGGGTACAATCCAGATTGGATTATTGTTTTATTTCTAAAAATATGGTTTCTGTTAATTATAGGCAGGAAAACGTTCTTTTTTCAGATCATGTGTGTATGTTGTGTGAGTTGGATATAAAAGTTGATGGAGTGTTTGGGAGAGGATTGTGGAAGTTAAATGTTAAACTGTTAGAGAATGAAGATGTGAGAAAGGAGTATGAAAGGCGGTATGAAGAATGGTGTAAGCATAAAAATGAGTTTGGGAATGTTTGTGAGTGGTGGGACTGGGTGAAGAAACAAACAAAAATGTTCTTTAAAAATTTAGGATACAAGTATGCAGCAATTAAAAGAGAGAGTTTTGTTAAACTGAACGCGCGGTTGAGCGTTTTGTATAAGTTAAGGGAAGGAGGAGTTGAGGTGGAGGAGGATATTTTAGAGGTAAAAAAGGAGATTAGTGAGTTTTTGTTGGAGAGAGGGAGAAGCATAGTGTTTAGGGCAAAGATTGATAAGATGGAGCAGGATGAGAAATGTTCTCGGTTTTTCTTTAAAAAAGTTTTTGGAAAGAAACAGAGTATGAGCGTGGTGTATGGAGCAGATGGAAGTGAGGTGAGTGGAGAGGATATGTGTGAAGAGGTGGCTAAGTTTTATGAGGATCTGTATGCAGTGAAACAGAGGGATGAATGTTTGGAGAATGATGTTTTGAGTGTGTTAAAGAGTAAGTTGAGTGAAGCAGAAAGAGAGAGAGTGATGGGTGAGGTGACTGGTGATGAGGTATGGAAGGTTATGTGTAGTATGGCTTTGAATAAGACGCCGGGGGAGGATGGCCTCCCAGTAGAATTTTATCGTGTGATGTGGGGTGTGATTGGTAAGGACTTTGTGGATGTATGTAAGTATATGTGGGGAAACATGGAGGTGGCTGAGAGTATGCGTGCAGGTATGGTTGTGTTAATTCCTAAGAAAGGGGATTTGAAAAGTCTGAGGAATTGGAGGCCAATAACGTTACTTAATTGTGATTATAAAATCTATGCAAAACTTATGGC
Organism: Phyllobates terribilis; assembly: GCF_046119375.1. Taxonomy (NCBI): domain Eukaryota; kingdom Metazoa; phylum Chordata; class Amphibia; order Anura; family Dendrobatidae; genus Phyllobates; species Phyllobates terribilis. The sequence continues at coordinate 1,652,105 of NW_027363136.1, read as the reverse complement.
TAATAGGATGCGTGATGTGATAGAGAGTGTGATTGGGGATGAGCAGTGTTGTGCGGTACCTGGGAGGCGGATTCATGAGTGTGTGTGTATGTTAAGAGATTGTCTATGGGATTGCATGGGTCGTAAGAAGAGTGTATTTTTGTTAAGTTTGGATTTTGAAAAGGCTTATGATAGGTTGTCGCATGGTTTTTTGTTCAGAGTGTTGTTAAAAATGGGTTTTCCGGCTGATTTTGTTGGGCGAGTGAGAAGTTTGTATGCGGGTGTTTATAGCTGTGTTTTAATGAATGGGTATGTGGGTAGGAAAGTGAATGTGTTTTCGGGTGTGCGACAGGGGTGTCCTTTGTCCCCTGTAGCATTTATTTGTGCAATTGAGCCATTGTTGTGTATGCTGAGGAAAGATAAGGTAATTCGTGGTGTGCAAGTGCCGGGAGGTGGAGGAAAAGAATGGAAAGTGAGTGGTTATATGGATGACGTGTGTGTATTATGTGATTCTGAATGTTCGGTGAGGCGGGTGAAGTTGTTAGTGTCTATTTTTTGTGGTGCATCTGCGTTTAAAGTGAATTGGGAAAAGAGTGAGTGTAAGGGTTTTGGAGGCGGAAGTTTAAGTAGGGATGTAGGTGTGAATGTAGTGAATGGACCTATTAAAGTTTTGGGTGTGAAGTTTTCAGAGAGTTTGGATGGGAAAGAAAGTTGGGATGATGCGAAAGGAAAAGTTGAGCAGAAGTTGAATTTTTGGAAATTGAGGAGTTTATCCTTTTTTGGGAAGATTTTAATTGTTAAGAGTGTGGTGTTGCCAATATTTTTATATATTGCGGTAGTATTTCCACCAGGATATATGTGTATGAGAAGCTTGAATAGAATTTTATTTGTTTTTTTGTGGAACTCGAAAATGGAGAGAGCTAGGAGAGAAATTTTGGTTAAAAGAGTGGAAAAAGGTGGTTTGGGTTTTCCGAATTTGGACGTGTTTTTTGGTGTGAATATCGTTGTGTTTGTTTTGAAAGTGATTAGGGCGGATGGAAAGTTTTCATCTATGTGTAGGTATTTATTTGGAGCGTATTTGTTTCGTTTAAAGTGGCAAGAAAGGGATTTGCGATGTCCGATTGCTTTTGAGGTGCCTGTATGGTATGTGTGGGTTTATAAGTTTTTGGTGAGGTATGAACTGTGTGATGCAGATGTGAGATTGCTGGAGAATAAGAAGGCTGTGTATAGGATGATTGAATGTAGAGAGGTAGAATGTGGAATAAATATGGTTAGGGGTGGTGATGTGCAGAAGGTTTGGAAGAAAGTGCGGATGAGTGGTATGACCAACAAACAGAGTGAAGTTGTGTGGCAGTCTTTACATGGAGTATTACCTGTGAGAGAGTTTCAGAGGAATAGAGGTTTGGTGAGGAGTGAAATGTGTCCAAGAAATGGCTGTGGTGGAAGGGAAAGTGTGTTGCATGTTTTTTGGAATTGCCAGTATGCTAGAGATGTGATTGGGAGAATGGGGCCTTTGTGTAAAGAATTGTGTGGTGTGAATTTGTTGTCTTTTGAGTTGTTTATGTTTGGTTTGGGAATATGTGATGGGACGAAGGAAAGAGTCTTGTGGTTGATGCTTGCATGTATAAAGGAAGTGTTATGGGATGTGAGGAATGTGTATGTGTTTAAAAGGAAGGAAATTGCTGTAAAGGATAGTGTGAAGGTGATTTTGGGGAAGATGTATGTGTGTTTCCTATGGGACAAAAAGAGGAGAGGGGAAGTGGATGCGGAGGGAATATGGAAAGTTAAAAAGTGGAGATATATTGTTAGTACCTCTTGATTTTTGTTATTGTTGTTTTGAAATATGAAATAAATATTTCCGATGAAGATGGGGACAGCAAATTGCGTATTGGATTTGACGCAGCTGTTTTGATGGAATTTTCCTTTGTCTGGTTTTCATAGACTGTGGAATTTCCTTGTCTGAGGAGAAAAAAAAAAAAAAAAAAAAAAAAAATCTGTTCTTATCAGTTTAATATCTGATACGTCCCCTATCTGGGGACCATATATTAAATGGATTTTTAGAACAGGGAGATGGAAAAAGAGCTTGCTCTGTCCACTCCACGCATTGACCTGGTATTGCAGTATCTCCAGGACCGGTGCACCCCTTCTTTAATGCAGTTTCTAAAATCAGAAAGAATTGAATTCAATGTTTTTTGTTCATTTTGCTTGTTTGTCGGATTTTGGGATGGACTCTTTGGCTTTGCTTTTCTTCTCCTCATTGGATTTTTCATGTTCAAAGTTGCAGAAGCCAGATTACAAGCTCATTTTGGTTCAACTTCAGCAACTGTGCATTGCATTGCCATGTAATGTGATGCAATGCTATCTTTCTAGCTCTCCCTTTTTACTTCCTTTTGGATAAACAGACATATTAGGCAAGCATTTTGGAGCTTTCACCTAAATAACTACAGGTGGTGAGATAAGCTGCACAATATAATTGACCTTTCAGTATATTGTTGCACACACACCATCTATTTAGCAAATGCCCTTGTTACCAACAGCAGCCTTTTAAACTCACCTGAGCTAACAGGTATGTGCGCTGGTTACTCTGCTGCGCTTAAAATTTCTTTTTTGGTTTGCTACAATGCCTTTTCTGAAACGTTGTCTCCTTCTGCTGGAACACTGACTTCTTTCATTTAATGCCTGCAGACTATAAAAGAGAACCCAACCCAAAAAGTTTGGTTGATTAGTCTGTGGCATTCTGTTAAACTGTTGCTTATGGCGGTCTCTGTGAGCTTCTCAGCGACATTCAGCCAGCCAGGTATCCTGCCTGCAGTAGATGGAATGTGGCAATGGAACGCTGGCTGCGCGTGTCATAATAGGCTCTGAGCCTTTATATACCTGTGCACAGCAGCAGCCACCTTCAGTCTGCTGCTGGACAGCCAGCAGCAGCAGGAGAGGTATGTAATCAGGAGCCCTCCTGCTAAGGGTAGACAGCTGCTCGTTCCACCCCACCCCCCGCCTTAATTGGTTCTCCTCCCTTCCAACGGTGTTGAGGCGGGTGGGAACAGCAGGGGGTGAAGGTGCTGTGTTTAAAGAGGTGGAGTTATGCAGATCTAAAACGCGTGGATTGCAGCAGCAGCAAGCCGAAAAGTGCAGGCATGTAAGGGATCTAGAGGTTGACAACATGTCTTCTTAACGGGAGTCCAGGAGCTCATCTCCACAAATGGACTTTTCAGGATCCTTGGGTGGCTCCGTAGTTTGAAACCAATTCTGGTTATCGCTTCTCGGCCTTTTGGCTAAGATCAAGTGTAGTATCTGTTCTTATCAGTTTAATATCTGATACGTCCCCTATCTGGGGACCATATATTAAATGGATTTTTAGAACAGGGAGATGGAAAAAGAGCTTGCTCTGTCCACTCCACGCATTGACCTGGTATTGCAGTATCTCCAGGACCGGTGCACCCCTTCTTTAATGCAGTTTCTAAAATCAGAAAGAATTGAATTCAATGTTTTTTGTTCATTTTGCTTGTTTGTCGGATTTTGGGATGGACTCTTTGGCTTTGCTTTTCTTCTCCTCATTGGATTTTTCATGTTCAAAGTTGCAGAAGCCAGATTACAAGCTCATTTTGGTTCAACTTCAGCAACTGTGCATTGCATTGCCATGTAATGTGATGCAATGCTATCTTTCTAGCTCTCCCTTTTTACTTCCTTTTGGATAAACAGACATATTAGGCAAGCATTTTGGAGCTTTCACCTAAATAACTACAGGTGGTGAGATAAGCTGCACAATATAATTGACCTTTCAGTATATTGTTGCACACACACCATCTATTTAGCAAATGCCCTTGTTATCAACAGCAGCCTTTTAAACTCACCTGAGCTAACAGGTATGTGCGCTGGTTACTCTGCTGCGCTTAAAATTTCTTTTTTGGTTTGCTACAATGCCTTTTCTGAAACGTTGTCTCCTTCTGCTGGAACACTGACTTCTTTCATTTAATGCCTGCAGACTATAAAAGAGAACCCAACCCAAAAAGTTTGGTTGATTAGTCTGTGGCATTCTGTTAAACTGTTGCTTATGGCGGTCTCTGTGAGCTTCTCAGCGACATTCAGCCAGCCAGGTATCCTGCCTGCAGTAGATGGAATGTGGCAATGGAACGCTGGCTGCGCGTGTCATAATAGGCTCTGAGCCTTTATATACCTGTGCACAGCAGCAGCCACCTTCAGTCTGCTGCTGGACAGCCAGCAGCAGCAGCAGCAGGAGAGGTATGTAATCAGGAGCCCTCCTGCTAAGGGTAGACAGCTGCTCGTTCCACCCCACCCCCCGCCTTAATTGGTTCTCCTCCCTTCCAACGGTGTTGAGGCGGGTGGGAACAGCAGGGGGTGAAGGTGCTGTGTTTAAAGAGGTGGAGTTATGCAGATCTAAAACGCGTGGATTGCAGCAGCAGCAAGCCGAAAAGTGCAGGCATGTAAGGGATCTAGAGGTTGACAACATGTCTTCTTAACGGGAGTCCAGGAGCTCATCTCCACAAATGGACTTTTCAGGATCCTTGGGTGGCTCCGTAGTTTGAAACCAATTCTGGTTATCGCTTCTCGGCCTTTTGGCTAAGATCAAGTGTAGTATCTGTTCTTATCAGTTTAATATCTGATACGTCCCCTATCTGGGGACCATATATTAAATGGATTTTTAGAACAGGGAGATGGAAAAAGAGCTTGCTCTGTCCACTCCACGCATTGACCTGGTATTGCAGTATCTCCAGGACCGGTGCACCCCTTCTTTAATGCAGTTTCTAAAATCAGAAAGAATTGAATTCAATGTTTTTTGTTCATTTTGCTTGTTTGTCGGATTTTGGGATGGACTCTTTGGCTTTGCTTTTCTTCTCCTCATTGGATTTTTCATGTTCAAAGTTGCAGAAGCCAGATTACAAGCTCATTTTGGTTCAACTTCAGCAACTGTGCATTGCATTGCCATGTAATGTGATGCAATGCTATCTTTCTAGCTCTCCCTTTTTACTTCCTTTTGGATAAACAGACATATTAGGCAAGCATTTTGGAGCTTTCACCTAAATAACTACAGGTGGTGAGATAAGCTGCACAATATAATTGACCTTTCAGTATATTGTTGCACACACACCATCTATTTAGCAAATGCCCTTGTTATCAACAGCAGCCTTTTAAACTCACCTGAGCTAACAGGTATGTGCGCTGGTTACTCTGCTGCGCTTAAAATTTCTTTTTTGGTTTGCTACAATGCCTTTTCTGAAACGTTGTCTCCTTCTGCTGGAACACTGACTTCTTTCATTTAATGCCTGCAGACTATAAAAGAGAACCCAACCCAAAAAGTTTGGTTGATTAGTCTGTGGCATTCTGTTAAACTGTTGCTTATGGCGGTCTCTGTGAGCTTCTCAGCGACATTCAGCCAGCCAGGTATCCTGCCTGCAGTAGATGGAATGTGGCAATGGAACGCTGGCTGCGCGTGTCATAATAGGCTCTGAGCCTTTATATACCTGTGCACAGCAGCAGCCACCTTCAGTCTGCTGCTGGACAGCCAGCAGCAGCAGCAGCAGGAGAGGTATGTAATCAGGAGCCCTCCTGCTAAGGGTAGACAGCTGCTCGTTCCACCCCATCCCCCGCCTTAATTGGTTCTCCTCCCTTCCAACGGTGTTGAGGCGGGTGGGAACAGCAGGGGGTGAAGGTGCTGTGTTTAAAGAGGTGGAGTTATGCAGATCTAAAACGCGTGGATTGCAGCAGCAGCAAGCCGAAAAGTGCAGGCATGTAAGGGATCTAGAGGTTGACAACATGTCTTCTTAACGGGAGTCCAGGAGCTCATCTCCACAAATGGACTTTTCAGGATCCTTGGGTGGCTCCGTAGTTTGAAACCAATTCTGGTTATCGCTTCTCGGCCTTTTGGCTAAGATCAAGTGTAGTATCTGTTCTTATCAGTTTAATATCTGATACGTCCCCTATCTGGGGACCATATATTAAATGGATTTTTAGAACAGGGAGATGGAAAAAGAGCTTGCTCTGTCCACTCCACGCATTGACCTGGTATTGCAGTATCTCCAGGACCGGTGCACCCCTTCTTTAATGCAGTTTCTAAAATCAGAAAGAATTGAATTCAATGTTTTTTGTTCATTTTGCTTGTTTGTCGGATTTTGGGATGGACTCTTTGGCTTTGCTTTTCTTCTCCTCATTGGATTTTTCATGTTCAAAGTTGCAGAAGCCAGATTACAAGCTCATTTTGGTTCAACTTCAGCAACTGTGCATTGCATTGCCATGTAATGTGATGCAATGCTATCTTTCTAGCTCTCCCTTTTTACTTCCTTTTGGATAAACAGACATATTAGGCAAGCATTTTGGAGCTTTCACCTAAATAACTACAGGTGGTGAGATAAGCTGCACAATATAATTGACCTTTCAGTATATTGTTGCACACACACCATCTATTTAGCAAATGCCCTTGTTATCAACAGCAGCCTTTTAAACTCACCTGAGCTAACAGGTATGTGCGCTGGTTACTCTGCTGCGCTTAAAATTTCTTTTTTGGTTTGCTACAATGCCTTTTCTGAAACGTTGTCTCCTTCTGCTGGAACACTGACTTCTTTCATTTAATGCCTGCAGACTATAAAAAAGAACCCAACCCAAAAAGTTTGGTTGATTAGTCTGTGGCATTCTGTTAAACTGTTGCTTATGGCGGTCTCTGTGAGCTTCTCAGCGACATTCAGCCAGCCAGGTATCCTGCCTGCAGTAGATGGAATGTGGCAATGGAACGCTGGCTGCGCATGTCATAATAGGCTCTGAGCCTTTATATACCTGTGCACAGCAGCAGCCACCTTCAGTCTGCTGCTGGACAGCCAGCAGCAGCAGCAGCAGGAGAGGTATGTAATCAGGAGCCCTCCTGCTAAGGGTAGACAGCTGCTCGTTCCACCCCACCCCCCGCCTTAATTGGTTCTCCTCCCTTCCAACGGTGTTGAGGCGGGTGGGAACAGCAGGGGGTGAAGGTGCTGTGTTTAAAGAGGTGGAGTTATGCAGATCTAAAACGCGTGGATTGCAGCAGCAGCAAGCCGAAAAGTGCAGGCATGTAAGGGATCTAGAGGTTGACAACATGTCTTCTTAACGGGAGTCCAGGAGCTCATCTCCACAAATGGACTTTTCAGGATCCTTGGGTGGCTCCGTAGTTTGAAACCAATTCTGGTTATCGCTTCTCGGCCTTTTGGCTAAGATCAAGTGTAGTATCTGTTCTTATCAGTTTAATATCTGATACGTCCCCTATCTGGGGACCATATATTAAATGGATTTTTAGAACAGGGAGATGGAAAAAGAGCTTGCTCTGTCCACTCCACGCATTGACCTGGTATTGCAGTATCTCCAGGACCGGTGCACCCATTCTTTAATGCAGTTTCTAAAATCAGAAAGAATTGAATTCAATGTTTTTTGTTCATTTTGCTTGTTTGTCGGATTTTGGGATGGACTCTTTGGCTTTGCTTTTCTTCTCCTCATTGTATTTTTCATGTTCAAAGTTGCAGAAGCCAGATTACAAGCTCATTTTGGTTCAACTTCAGCAACTGTGCATTGCATTGCCATGTAATGTGATGCAATGCTATCTTTCTAGCTCTCCCTTTTTACTTCCTTTTGGATAAACAGACATATTAGGCAAGCATTTTGGAGCTTTCACCTAAATAACTACAGGTGGTGAGATAAGCTGCACAATATAATTGACCTTTCAGTATATTGTTGCACACACACCAGCTATTTAGCAAATGCCCTTGTTATCAACAGCAGCCTTTTAAACTCACCTGGGATAACAGGTATGTGCGCTGGTTACTCTGCTGCGCTTAAAATTTCTTTTTTGGTTTGCTACAATGCCTTTTCTGAAACGTTGTCTCCTTCTGCTGGAACACTGACTTCTTTCATTTAATGCCTGCAGACTATAAAAGAGAACCCAACCCAAAAAGTTTGGTTGATTAGTCTGTGGCATTCTGTTAAACTGTTGCTTATGGCGGTCTCTGTGAGCTTCTCAGCGACATTCAGCCAGCCAGGTATCCTGCCTGCAGTAGATGGAATGTGGCAATGGAACGCTGGCTGCGCGTGTCATAATAGGCTCTGAGCCTTTATATACCTGTGCACAGCAACAGCCACCTTCAGTCTGCTGCTGGACAGCCAGCAGCAGCAGCAGCAGGAGAGGTATGTAATCAGGAGCCCTCCTGCTAAGGGTAGACAGCTGCTCGTTCCACCCCACCCCCCTCCTTAATTGGTTCTCCTCCCTTCCAACGGTGTTGAGGCGGGTGGGAACAGCAGGGGGTGAAGGTGCTGTGTTTAAAGAGGTGGAGTTATGCAGATCTAAAACGCGTGGATTGCAGCAGCAGCAAGCCGAAAAGTGCAGGCATGTAAGGGATCTAGAGGTTGACAACATGTCTTCTTAACGGGAGTCCAGGAGCTCATCTCCACAAATGGACTTTTCAGGATCCTTGGGTGGCTCCGTAGTTTGAAACCAATTCTGGTTATCGCTTCTCGGCCTTTTGGCTAAGATCGTATGACTGTACCTTGATTGGTGCGAGTCTCCTGGAGGAATCCGGACCCTTTTGTGGAGGATTTTCTGCTTTTTCCTGTGGTATTCCATACCGACAGAATCCAAGATGTCTTTTGTGAAGAACACCATCCGTTTGTCCGTGGATCCATCTGACCAGAACAAGAACAACGTGGTTTTCATTGTCCAAGACATCGTTGAAGGCAAAGCTGGAGCAAGACGTTCTGAGATCTTCAGTGTCAACGAATTTTCACGTCAAGGTAATTATGACGTTACCTTTATGGACCAGGATGTTTGCCTTAATGTCTTTGAATGGCTCCGTGGTCACTCTAGTGACCCCTGCTTGGAAGGAGTTAGATGGGAACCTTTGTTTGGTCTGCAAGAAAAGGAGGTGACTGTGACTGTCTATAACCCTTTTACAGACCCTGAGCTGCTGGAGTGCTTCCTCTCTCGCTACTGTGAATATGTGCGGAAGGGAGTGAAGCAAGTCAATTGTCTAGGAATCTTTAACTGTCAGTATAAATTCCGTGTGAAATTGAAAAGGGATCCTGACAGTGTGGGGGGCTTTAGACACCCTCCATCAAATTTTTCCGTTGCAGGCCATAGAGGTTTCCTCTTTTACCCAGGCCAGCCCATGTTTTGCCGTAGATGCTTTTCTTTCGGACATACCATGGTAACATGCCTTAAAGGGCAGTGTTGCCGAAATTGCAGAAAGGAGGGGCATATGGCCAACCAGTGTCCAGAGGCCAAGTCCTGTGATGTCTGTGGGAGTAGTGATCACATGTATAAGGACTGTCCTATGAGTGCACCTAGACGTTCTGATAAAGAACAGAAGGAGGAGGAGCTGGAGAGGAGGCAGATGGCAAGCGCACTGAAAGTGCTGGAAAGATTGGAGAGGGAGGAGAGAGAGGGAAGGAGGCGGGAAACTGGTAGAGCCTCTCCCTCTACGGCGCCAGAGGAGGTGTCCCTGAGACCATGTTCTTCTTCTGCTGAAGAAATGAGGAAGAAGCGGAGGGAAGAAAAGGAGTTCTGGAGGGAAGTGGCAAAGGTGGAGAAAAAGGCAGTGTCTGCGAGAATATCTAGGAAAGTGGTGGAAGCAGAGCTGCCTGAGATGATGACTTTTGGAGAGGCAATGGACGCAACAGGATGTGAAGTGCAAATCTCGGAACCCGACAGTCCTGAACACCCTTCGGGTCCTGAAAACATTGAAGATTTTTCTTCGGAGGATGATAGGGGTGCAAAGAAGAGTCGTAGGGAGGATGGTGGGGGCAGTGATGATGCAGATTTTAGTGAGCCTCAGAGGAAGATCAGAACTGCCAGAATGAGGAGTGTGGCTGGTGAAGCCAGCGGGTCGGAAACCAGCTGTTCTGTTCTGATGGCGGAGGAGGATAGTGGTGGTGCTGGATAGTGTCACCATATAATATTGTAAATGTTTTTTCTTTTTGTCCTCTTGTGAGCTTTGGTTTAGGCCAAAGGCTATTTCTTTGTGTAATTGGTGAAGGAGTAGAAGTATTATGGGATTTACCATAGTGTCCCAAAACGTAAGAGTGTTTAAAAGTAAAGTAAGAAGAGCTGCTATTTTTGAGTTTTTAGCTATGCAAAATGCATCTATTTTTTGTTTACAAGAATGTGGGGTAGTGGATGGTGTGAAAGGGGATGAATGGTCTTATGGAGCGTCTGTGTGGTCGGGGAGTGCATGTAATAAGAATGATGGTGTGGGTATTTTGGTTAAAGGAAGGGAGGTTGTTTTGAGTGATTATTTGGTTATTGAGGTGGGGAGATGTATCCTTGCTAATTTTGTATACAAGAATGTAAAGTTTTGTGTTATTAATGTTTATGCGCCAGTTGAAAAAAATGAGCGCAAAAATTTATTTGAAAAAATTAAGCTTTTTGTTCCAGGAAGAATACCTGTGGTAATTGTGGGTGATATGAACTGTGATGTGGGGAGAGTGAATGTGGATGTGTCTGGGAAAGCATTATTGGAGTTAGTGAATGATTTTGGGTTGTGTGATATGCAGCGCGTGTGTAACATGAATCCTTTGTTGAACACTTTCTTTTCTGAGAGTGGTAGGGTACAATCCAGATTGGATTATTGTTTTATTTCTAAAAATATGGTTTCTGTTAATTATAGGCAGGAAAACGTTCTTTTTTCAGATCATGTGTGTATGTTGTGTGAGTTGGATATAAAAGTTGATGGAGTGTTTGGGAGAGGATTGTGGAAGTTAAATGTTAAACTGTTAGAGAATGAAGATGTGAGAAAGGAGTATGAAAGGCGGTATGAAGAATGGTGTAAGCATAAAAATGAGTTTGGGAATGTTTGTGAGTGGTGGGACTGGGTGAAGAAACAAACAAAAATGTTCTTTAAAAATTTAGGATACAAGTATGCAGCAATTAAAAGAGAGAGTTTTGTTAAACTGAACGCGCGGTTGAGCGTTTTGTATAAGTTAAGGGAAGGAGGAGTTGAGGTGGAGGAGGATATTTTAGAGGTAAAAAAGGAGATTAGTGAGTTTTTGTTGGAGAGAGGGAGAAGCATAGTGTTTAGGGCAAAGATTGATAAGATGGAGCAGGATGAGAAATGTTCTCGGTTTTTCTTTAAAAAAGTTTTTGGAAAGAAACAGAGTATGAGCGTGGTGTATGGAGCAGATGGAAGTGAGGTGAGTGGAGAGGATATGTGTGAAGAGGTGGCTAAGTTTTATGAGGATCTGTATGCAGTGAAACAGAGGGATGAATGTTTGGAGAATGATGTTTTGAGTGTGTTAGAGAGTAAGTTGAGTGAAGCAGAAAGAGAGAGAGTGATGGGTGAGGTGACTGGTGATGAGGTATGGAAGGTTATGTGTAGTATGGCTTTGAATAAGACGCCGGGGGAGGATGGCCTCCCAGTAGAATTTTATCGTGTGATGTGGGGTGTGATTGGTAAGGACTTTGTGGATGTATGTAAGTATATGTGGGGAAACATGGAGGTGGCTGAGAGTATGCGTGCAGGTATGGTTGTGTTAATTCCTAAGAAAGGGGATTTGAAAAGTCTGAGGAATTGGAGGCCAATAACGTTACTTAATTGTGATTATAAAATCTATGCAAAACTTATGGCTAATAGGATGCGTGATGTGATAGAGAGTGTGATTGGGGATGAGCAGTGTTGTGCGGTACCTGGGAGGCGGATTCATGAGTGTGTGTGTATGTTAAGAGATTGTCTATGGGATTGCATGGGTCGTAAGAAGAGTGTATTTTTGTTAAGTTTGGATTTTGAAAAGGCTTATGATAGGTTGTCGCATGGTTTTTTGTTCAGAGTGTTGTTAAAAATGGGTTTTTCGGCTGATTTTGTTGGGCGAGTGAGAAGTTTGTATGCGGGTGTTTATAGCTGTGTTTTAATGAATGGGTATGTGGGTAGGAAAGTGAATGTGTTTTCGGGTGTGCGACAGGGGTGTCCTTTGTCCCCTGTAGCATTTATTTGTGCAATTGAGCCATTGTTGTGTATGCTGAGGAAAGATAAGGTAATTCGTGGTGTGCAAGTGCCGGGAGGTGGAGGAAAAGAATGGAAGGTGAGTGGTTATATGGATGACGTGTGTGTATTATGTGATTCTGAATGTTCGGTGAGGCGGGTGAAGTTGTTAGTGTCTATTTTT